>NW_001820832.1:2181604-2341823 GCF_000146945.2 Sclerotinia sclerotiorum 1980 UF-70 | reverse complement strand
TAATAATTAGAATTATATTAAATAATAACAATCTTTTTATTTAGAATCTTGATTTAATTTTCAAAAATAAAAAATAAAAAAATAAACAAGTTTAAAAAATAAAATAAACTAAACAATCCTTTTAATCATTAGAATAATTTCATATTTCAAAAGTTTATAATTAATAAATTTAAAATTTATTTATATTAATATTATTTTTTAAAAACAAATAAATTTATTGATAAAATAAAACATTTTTTAATATTTATAAATTCTAAAAGAATATTAATAATAATATAATAATATAATTACATTATATTTTAGATTTTTTAAGAAAAATATTATTAAAAATATATTTGATTATTTTTATATAATGATATTTATTAAATCTAGAATTTAATTAATAATAATTAGAATAATAATGAAGATTGAAAATATAATAATATTATTAATATTTTATAAAGAATTTTGATATAAAATAGAAGATTTAGAATAATTCAATAAAATTTGTAATTTGTTTATTTTATTAATAAATAATAATTTATAAAATTATATTTTATAATAATATTTTTATTCATAAAATTTATTTAATTAAACAAATTATTATCAATTTTATAAAAATCAAATTTTTTTAAAATATATAAAATATTGAAGTTTGATATAGTTTTGAGTATATTAATTTATCATGTAATTTTTTTTTTATAAATCGATTATAATAATTATAAAGATAAGATTATAAAATTGAACTAAAATGAAAACAAAATCTTTAATTTTGATATAAATAATAATCATAAAGAAAAAAAAAATTTATATTTCTGAAATAATTCAAATATATATTTATATTTATATTTATTCAAATTTTTATAGTATAATATAATAATGATATTAATTATTTTTATTAATATCAATATAATCTTATATTATTTCTAAATATTATATTCAATTGTTACGACGGCTATCTTCCACACCGCGTCACATGACTAAACCAAGGTAACGTGATTAAGTCACGTTATGGACCGCTGCGCGGTCCTGACTAGCCATAGGCATGAAGGTCTATATAATCAAGATGGATTTCCTTTGTATAGAGCTTCGTGCTCAAGATCAATCATTTAGTATACTCTACTATTAGTTACGAATTGCATATCATTATTGTCATTACTTTAAGTCCCTGCTTGACGCCTAGTTATAAACCACCTCGAGAGCCTAGAGCACTTCCACGTGATCTAGACGGCAAACCTCGTAACATAAAATTTAAAATATTAATAAAAGTTCTTTTGTATAATTTAAAATTTAATTTTTTAATCTATTATATAAGATTTTATTAAAAGATTTGAAAAAAAAAATTCATTCTAGTTTATTTTTAATAATATTTATTCAAAAGTTATTTAAGATTTCAAGTTTTTCAAGTTTATATATAAATTTTATATAAATTAAAAATCAATAATATAACTTTTAATATTTTAATTAATAAAATTATAAAGAATCTGAAAATTTCGAAAGTTATTATAATATAAATATTAAATTTTTAATCCATATTTCATCAAATTATATTTATTAATAAAAAAGTTATAAAGATCTACTTTTATTATTTTTGATATAAAAGATGACTGAAAAGTAAAATACTAGACTTACTGTAACGATACTATACTAGAGGCAGCGGCTGCCTAAGGTTTCGTCTGGTTGGTAGTTGTGGGTTAAGGCTTTATCACTGGTCTTCACTTGGAAGTGAAGTCGTTACTAGATCAAGTAGAATGTAGGTAAACTAATTGATAACTAAGTTGAGCACGAAGCTCCTTAACTACGAGACTAAATGAATGTTTATATACCCTATATCATCTTTTGAGGACCCTTGGGACCCTAAGGTCCAAAAGGTCCTCGAGGTCACGTGAATTAATGAATCGTGACACTTACTTATTCTAATGCCTTGACAAAGACAGAAACACTTCTCTGAATTTGACGATCTTAAATTATATTTTTTTCCTATTTAACTTATCCTTACTTTAGTCTAGAGGCTCATTTTAAAAAATCACATTCATCATGTTCCCGTGCCATTTACCTTTGGTTCTTTGAAGAGTTATTTTCTTTCTGAACATAGTCACAATAGACAAAGCACAATACTACCGAGGATCTGAATGCTCAAACCTTTCCACAATGGAACAATGCCTCCGTGGAACAAATACTCCATCGAATCCAGGTCTGGCTTTATCTTTGCTTTGGGGGAGTTGTTGCCACATTTGGCAATATAAGTGTCTCTTTGTTTTTGAACAGTCAACAAAGAAGCCAGACGCATATATAAGTATGTGATACTCAGTCCCAGGTTTTCCACTTCATAGACTCGTCCAAGAATAGACACACATCAATCCCTCGATGTCTTCCAATCTGCCTGAAAAGAAGAATTTTCTTCAACGAGCTAGTGATATTCGCCGCCGTCAAACCGACCAAAGTACTACAAGTGGCAAGCTCACTAATCCTGCTAAGAAAAAGCAAGACATGACAGAAGCAGGATCGATATCGCAAGGCATAGAAGTGATTTCGAAAACTAGGTCAGAAGCTGCAGAGGACGATCCCGAGGTAGAGCCAAATGGAGAAGATGATGCGAGCAAGCGAAGTGGAGAACAGATGAGACTATCGTCGATGTTAGCCCAAACAGAGCAGCAAAATAATGCCAATGATTTGGGGAATATAAAGAAGAGAGTCTCAAAAGGTTCGTCTAAGGCCATTCCAATGTACCGTAGGCTAATAAGACAGGCGCAGGCGCCTCCCAAGCCAGTCAATGTCTCACAAGAGGTTACAGCAGCAATTGAAGCGCTGTCTTTCAAACTACGTAATCAAGACGAAATCCTCCGAAATTTAGGTGAAGCGAGCGATAAACACGCTGCGGATAACAATGCCCTGAGAAAGATAGTCGATGAGACACGCGTCAAGGTCAGAGATTCTAAAGCCATATCGATGGGCCAAAATCTGCAACTAGCCCAATTGCAGAGCGAACTTGAAATAAATCAAGCAAAGTTCGATGTCTTGCAGGCGTACAGTAATGAACAGGACGTGAAATTGATAAGCAAGGATGAGATGGTTGAAAAGCTTCAAAAAGAGAATATAAAAATCAATCGACAATTACAAGAATCCGAAGCTGCTAGAGTAGCAACGCCTCGCATGAGTCCATCTCTTGATGCAGCCAGGATCCAAAGTGCGAGGCTCAAAGATAGCGCAGCTGACAAAGAAGAGATCAATATTCTGAGGTCGAAAATCTCAGCACTTGAAGAAGAGCTGCACGAAGTGGAAGTGCAGCTCAAACAGGAAAGTATTAAAGCAATAGAGATGGCGGAAAAGCACGGAGATGAGATAGCGAAACTCATAGAGGAGCACGATGATCTAGCCATCGAAAAGTTATTCATGGAGAATGAGTTGAAGTCGGAGAAAGAATCTTCTACTATTCAACTTGAGGAAATGGAGACACTTGTCAAGAGACTCAAACTCGAACTGATTGAAAGCAAAGGGAGTTTCCGGTCTTGGCTACGTATCCGACCTCCGCAAGGCACTCTCATTAAACAGCCCATCTCAATTCATGGTGGTGATAGAGTAGAAGTCATCGACAGATTTGGCAAAACTCGTGACTTTCATTTTGACCGCGTTTTTGCACCTGAAGCTAACAATGCCTCCGTTTTCCACGACCTAAGTGAAATCTTAGAGGCTGCCCTTCAGGGCTACGACATTACCGTCCTTGCATATGGACAAACCGGCTCTGGAAAAACATACACCATGAGTGCGATGCTCGATATGGCTTTAGAACAAATTTTCACCCAACTTGGCAAATCCCAAGGGACCGGCTATAGCGTCAAGGGCCGCTGTATTGAAGTATATGAACAGAAGGTATACGACCTCTTCAAGCCAGTACGAGAACCACAAAAGGTCTCAAGCGAGTGCGGTGGTATGTGGCCCGCGCGCGAGCAGGTCTTGCCCGTGGAAACGGTTGTTCTTGACAACCTTGAATCCATTCAAGCAATGATTAAGGATGTGAATAAGAATCGTACATCAGGTCGAACTGAAAAAAATGACACTTCGTCACGTTCTCATATGTTCTTGTCCTTCCAGATAAAAGCATCAAAGGCGGAACCATCTGGTGCCATCACAACGACACACTCCGGCATTACATTCATTGATCTTGCAGGTTCCGAGTCTTTGAAAAATGTCACTGGTCGGCAGACACAAACACAAGCTATCAACTCCGAGCTTTCAGCCTTGAAAAGCGTGCTAATTGCCATGGGCAACAACACAGCGCGCATTCCATTCCGAGACACACAGCTCACCAGACTGCTTCAAGATAGCTTTACTGGCGGTAAAGTGCTTTTTATCCAAGCAGCTAGCCTTGGTGAGCTGGAGGAATCCATTCATACGATGGATTTTGGTGGTTTAGTGAGCAAGGTTACGCAAAAAAAGCCGGCGAAGAATGTTGTTACGAAGTTTGCAGCTACGAAGGGTGGGTTGAAGGAAACTAAAATGACCTCGCCGACACCCGCTACTGGTGCTAGCACTAGAATGGCTCCTAGGGGTGCCCCCCCTACTCGAGGTGCTCCAGCTACAAGGGGTAGCCATGGTCCCCGAGGCAACACTCGGGATAGCGGACGAGACAAATGAAGAGCAGGCCGTTATGATAAGGTGTGAGTCTAAAGTACGTATATTGCAACTTGATGCGTTTGAAGCTATAGCTTTTTATAGCCTTTATGATCTTGATAAGTTTTTGATACCAATATTATTACCTCCCATTGTTGGTATGACAGGATGTCATGAACAGTAGCAAATCTATTATTGAGAATTTTAATTTTTACACTATCCAAAAATCAAGTACCAACAAGTGTGAAAGTTGGGCCTCGGCTCGTGGGATATTATGTGTGTTGGTGATGTTGGTGACTGAGAGCTGCAGCGCGTGTGAAGATTTGCTTTAGTAGATAGATGCGTGATTCATCAAAGGGGTATAAACGCTTGTTCAACCAGGCAAGCGTAAGATCACCATACCGCATTAGCAGTTCACCTGGAACCGCCAATACGGACGCGTAGAACCCGGTACTTCAACCGTCTTAACCCCACAGACGTCGACGAGAATTTTTTTGGATGAGTTTCGAGATCAGAATGCTACAAGTCACCTGCCACCGTATGACTGACGAATTTATCTAAAAATTGAGGTTGGAAAGCTATCGGTAGGTGGAAGCTTAGGGAGACGCAGCGTCGCGGTAAATAAGGATCAATTTACCCACTCAGCACGGCGGAAATGGCAATGCAGTCGAAGAGTGTTTATGAAGAAGTCGCCAAATTGCATTTGATGGTGATCGGATGAGGTTGGCTTGCAATTACATTTTTAGCTTTGATTTTAGTTGCGAAGCTTTTGGAGTTTTGAATTTTGGCCTGAAGCTTTTCCGTGGTTCGGGAAACAAGTGTGGATATCTCTACCTGTTTGGAATTGAAGACCGAAAAACATTTTCGACTGCGTATCAGAATGACGCGAAGAATGGACGCTGTAGTGGCATGCCATAACAATAGAAAATAGCTTCGCTGATGGCTAGATCTGCTTTTGTTATTGTCCAGCCGGTCTGGGAAAAGATACAGTATATTTGGTACGAGTCATATAGTATGATAATTACATATATTCACGCAAATAATAACAAACCCTATGTGAAAGACGGTATCTGCACTTACTGACTAGGCTCCCTTTTCCTTTGAAGATAAAAAATGATGCCTCAACTAAAACAGACTGACTGTGTCGAAAACATATAATCTTTTGACAGGGACCGGAGATGGTCAACATAAGGCAATGGGGCGAGTGCCATTTTCGGCACCGACCAACAAGATATGTCTGAAATGGAGAAGGAGAAAGGTTGTACATTGCAATGGAGACAGAACAAAGGCTATATGTCAAATAACTTTTCTGCTGGCAAGGGGAACCACGGACCATACGGGTGGTCGAATGAAAAGGAGACCAACTAATGTATATCAGACCTGCTTTTGCGTACAGAAGATGAGATATAATGAAGTTGTCACGGAGACCGACTGATCTGGATTGCTTAAAATAGAAACACCGGCGAGGAAAGGTCGGCAGAGAAGAGTGATGCAGATGGTGGAATAACAAGTGGTAGAGATGGAGAGAGTAGTGTGGAACCTACCATAGTATTTATGAGTTATGATGAATAATATGCACTACTTATAACACCACTGCCGTAGATATGCTGCCTGTGAAGTCATATTCAATATTGGTTGCCGTTGTTTGGGATGAGCATGGTGATTACTGGCCAATGGATGCAATTTCTGTTTCTAAAGATAGAAATTCATATTTGGAATGTAGTATGACAACAATTGACGAATGTGTATAGAAGAGAAGAGTCGAATACGAGTTTCTGGCTTTTATTTGAGCTATACCTTTGTCTGGAATGGAAGTCACGACTTGTTGCTGGATGTAACAAACACGTGACTTTCGTGATTGCCTCGCGCGCAATTTGACAAAGATATTGAATATTTATTTATACCTACCTACCTACTTGGAAACACCACGAGCATTAGAAAAATACTCATTATCAAGCTGGCTACCATATCATCAGTAGGATATCTTCAAGTGTCCGGCTTGAGATATATTTGGAAAATAATGGCGAGCCCTGCTAGAGTACAGAAAAGAAAGTCAAGTGCAGACCGCTCAATATCACCCCCACCATTGCGTCGCAAAGTACAGTCTACGACAACGCGTAAGCTTCACCGGAACGTTTGACGAATTATAATTGAAACTACCTTTAGAGACTGCTGTTGCAACATTCTTTACGCCTACATCGCAAAAGCCACCTGAAAAGATTTCCTGGCAAGAACGCGCTCCAAATGATGATCTACCAAGCACGCTTTTGGTTGGCAAATTTGAACCACCAACCAGCTCAGTTACAGAGGTATCATCACCCAATTTGAAAAGAAACAAAGTTGCTGCTTTTGATTTCGTGAGTCCTGGCTTCACACCTTTTAAAGCAAAGTCTTAATATCCAACAGGACTCTACTCTCATACAAACATCCTCTGGCAAGAAGCATTCTCGTAACGCTCAGGACTGGAAGTGGTGGCACCCATCGGTTCCTGGTACTCTCAGAAAAATATACTTGGAGGATGGGTCGGTAACACATTACCTCGTATAAACTTCCGAGTTGCTGAATATTTTGCAGTTTTCGTGTCGTTGTGATCAGCAACCAGGCTGGTATCTCCCTCAAAACGGACCCCAAATCCCCCAAAGCTAGACTTGCGGAATTCAAGACGAAAGTGTCTGCGGTCTTCAACCATCTCAATATTCCAGTGAGTATTTATGCAGCAACAGAGAATGACATATATCGAAAGCCACGAACGGGCATGTGGAATGAATTACTTGAAGACTTCGACATTCACCTTCCTGGTGACCTTAATCTTCGGGAGTCCATCTTTGTTGGAGATGCTGCCGGGCGCCACGCCAGGAATGGAAAATCAAAGGACTTTGCGTGCTCGGATCGGTAAAGCTATCTGGGTCTCGACGTTGTATCGATCGCTAATACTCTGTAGGAATTTTGCTGAAAACGTCGGGATCAAATTCTATACCCCCGAAGAATATTTTCTCAAGGAAACACCAAGACCATTTACTCGCACATTTGACCCAGAAGATCACTGCTTTAGAAACACTACAGGTTGGTATCATGAAGCTTTGCCTGCTGTTGATTTATTTTTGACAGTGTTTTAGTGTCTTCAAAGTACGAAAAAGTCAACCCGACAGAGGTAGTCATTTTCTGTGGTAGTCCTGGAGCTGGAAAATCTACATTTTTTTGGAAGCAATTGGAACCTCTTGGTTATGCTAGAGTAAACCAAGACACCCTCAAAACAGTATGTGCTGCGTTCGCCACTGGTTACAGAGTATAAACTAACATCCAACGAGCGAGACAAATGCTTCAAAGCTGCTGAACAATTTTTAGATGAGGGGAAGTCTGTGGTTGTGGGTGAGTAGTTGTGCTTGCACTGCATTCATATGATGGCAGCGAAACTGACACCTTCTAGACAATACAAATGCGGATCGAGATATTCGAAGCAAATGGGTAGCATTAGCTGCCAAGTATTCCGTACCGATCCGCTGTGTTCATTTTTTAGCAGGCGTACAAGTATGCGAGCACAACGATGCTGTGCGAGCCTTGAACCAAACCGTATGTCCTCCTCACTCCCATGGATTTTCTTTGCTATTGACAAGAAAGGTCCGAGACATCTTTCCTGGATATGAGATTCTAATTCGACACAGATGAACCCAGAAAAGAGAAAATCACTCCCTAAATTAGCCTTTACAAGCTTTACGTCGAGGTTTCAAAAACCAGACTTGACCGAAGGATTCCAGGATATTATAGAAGTACCATTCAAGGTACGTCTCACCGCATACATATCCTCCCCTGTATGTTTAATGCTGAGGTCATAAGTTTGAGGGAAGCGAAGCCCAACGAGAAATTTGGTCTCAACATTGGATTTGAAAGACTATTCAATGATCTTGATAAGACCCGAGGGCACGAACATGGCATATTTCACATGGCGCTCATAATATCCGAGGAAGGCATACATTTATCCTAAGATTGTCCCTCGTTGACTTGCGAATTTGCCTCGCCCGATTGGCGACAATGATGGGCTTCAGCAACGTTACTATAAGTGTATGCCTGTATCTGTCCGTCCTTCACCGCAACAGGAGTAAGGATTCCAATTTACAACATTGAACATTGCTCGTCAATGTGATGCGAAAATTTAGCTATGTTTTAACATAAGTGTTCTTTTTTTGGTGAGAAGCTCACGAGTTGACATTTGTTTCCTTGCTTCTACTCTTAGCTAGCTAGTAAAAGGAGCCTTTTGAAGCGTTGGTTCGAAGTGCAACGGGGCGCTCCATGCGAGAACCGGCTAAATCAGGAGGCTGGGTGTGGTATCTCAACCACGCCGATCCAACCCTTCACTAAAAATGATGCATGTTTTCAGTGGCCTGAGAAACCGACCGGAAAATCAGGCCTGTACAATGGCCTACGCTTTTCAAGATGAATTTGGAATCACTATTAGACTGTAGATATAAAAAGTAAGAGGCTTTTCCGAGTTTAGAGTGGCTTCAATGCACCAGATACTACCATTGAATGTAAATTGGAATGTGTGGTTGTTGGGTATGCCGTACTACTTGTGAAATGCGAGAACACATGCAGCGGATATTATAGAGAGTGTTTTGGTTTAACTTCCTACAAAGACGGATGAATCAATGAGAGCTTTTTTGGTTTTCCCACTTTTTTGTTCTTTTACAACTTCTATGTCCCTGGCTGTGGGTACTAAACAGTACTAAGACGATGGGGCATTGGGTTATCCACCTATAAGAAGCCTGCGGAATCTGTACGCTTCCTTTTCCGTGCGGAATGGTGAAATTATTGATTTATTGATTTATTTAACAGGGCTTATTTAGCAAACATATTGCTGTGGGTTAGGTTGAAGAAAAATGTCGAACAGAAATATTTAACTTGTTTGTCAAACAATTAAATAGATTTTTTGCAATCCCCGAACCAACCTCTCTGCCATACAAATCACAAGAAACCAAGGAATCATGAAGTCACACCTTTCAAGGTCATGCGCCTGGCGTCTCTTTCTCGACGATAAGGCAAAGCGGGCGGTAATGTATTGCCTCGCACAGCTTGAACAAGATATCAGATGCGATGAATCGCAAGGCGGACTATGGAAAGGGGTGCCACACATTGCTTGAAACAACGAGAAAGAACGGCATGGCCCTCGATCATTGGATCGACGGTCGGGTTCCTGCACCATAGGTGTCTCAAAAAATGCTGTGGACTTTTGACAGGGCAAAGCTTAGCCTTAACAAGGAGTGTTACGGTAAATACGTACAGAGTATATGAAAAACCCATCACTTTAGTTATCGACTTAACCATTTTCAACGAGGTGCATATATTGCTGCTTGTTTGCACAAGTTTCGTCATTGCATTTGAAGAAAAGAAGCTTAAAATGTTTCTTTTCTTTGGTAGACTTTTGCGTAGCGCTTGTCAATGTTGAGGATAGGAAAAGGTTACGTTTAAGATTGAGGTCTTAAAAATTGGAACTTGAAAGACGCTGTATATTCGCAGTGTTGTTAGCTCCCGAAGACCATCTATCTGTTCATATTCATGACTTTCCGCTCATTGATCAAATGAGCCATCATGATTCACGATTCACGACCTGCAACCACTTCTTTTCCCCTTGTGAGTCGTGACCGGTATAGGTTAAACTCGATAAGTCGGCAAAGGAGAGAAAGAATAACAATGTAATAATAGTAATCAAGCTTTGCTTTGTAGTTTGCTTAGTGTGCGCTAACCTTCAAAAGGATTCTTTCCATGGAATCAACCACTGACAGAAACGGGCGGAATGCGACCCACCGCTATAGTTATAGTTGCAATGAGCAATAATGCCGACTGGGTTTCTCTTTGCCCTTGTTCCCCGGGGCATTGGGAGCTATGCTCTTTGATGACTTTGAGTGCGGTACCAGATCATCAGAAAAGGAGTGGATCCCTCACCAGACGACCAGGCCGAGCGTTTACACTACTTGAAATTTTCAAATAATAATTATCAAGTGGTTCCTATTTCCAAGTCGGTATATATTGTCCGACATTCCTTGCTTTGTTCTTATTCTGATTGAATCAACCAGGATTATGGAAAGACGAATCGAATGTCCCCATATTAAAGAATAGAACATTCTAATTTCCTCATGAGCAAAGGCCCAAGGGATTTGGAACAAGCATACATACCTTACAACGGCTTACATACGGCGAGGCGTTGAAAACAATCTATACTCCGTGAGAGCCTAATGCTAACAAGA
The DNA here is from genome assembly GCF_000146945.2 of Sclerotinia sclerotiorum 1980 UF-70. Lineage (NCBI taxonomy): Eukaryota > Fungi > Ascomycota > Leotiomycetes > Helotiales > Sclerotiniaceae > Sclerotinia > Sclerotinia sclerotiorum. The sequence continues at coordinate 2,330,994 of NW_001820832.1, read as the reverse complement.
GATTTGGATGACAATTTCGACCCGCTCATTATGTGAGAAAGAATCTGGACCCTTTCTTCTCAACGTGGGGTGAATGTTCCAACTTCCGACGGCATATCGGTGTCTCCATTAATCCACATGGAGCAAAGGCAGAAAAGTCATTTGGAGATTTGGAAGATTTCGTGTGGCTGCAAGATTCGCTAAGTTTCTGGAGGTGCTTCGAGCCCTCAGGTAGTGTATGTACATTGTACTGTGACTGTACCCAAATGTCTTGCGCAGGCTCTGAGCGAACGAAAACGAGCAGCTGGTGAGCGAGTAAAGGAAGAATATACATATAGCTATCGAAGACCAGGCGAATGCGATATATCCATGAGACATGTGATGAGGTTAATATGAGACACCTCTTTCGGGTGTAGCCTGCCAAATCATTCATACGTAGGTAGGTGGGGGTAGGTAGGTAGGTAGGTCCCTTGTAGGTATTTGGAACATTCTACCAATCCAATTAGAATTCCCTGGATATTTCTTTCCATGGCTTTTTTTAAAAAGCTATCTATACCGGCACTCTTTGTAAGCCCCTTCCCGCCGCGCAAGTTCTATGGCTACGAAGACGGAAACGGTCGGTGCAGCTTCTGGTCCCCAAGACCCCAGGAGAAAAGAAGCAAAAAGTGGGCTTTCCGAGGTATTTACTAGTGTGATCCGGATGCCCAAGAGTAAATTTAATAAATAAATAATTAAAAGAAACACTGAAACAGATATGCATAGCAGCATAGTAGCATAGGTTAGAGGGGGAGGGGGGCTCTAGAGTCTAGGGACTATCTAGTAGGCGAGGAGGACTAGTACGATTAAGTCGAGTACCCAGCCTGTCGTAGCCTGTAGCCTGTAGCGTGTATCCTGTAGCCTGTATGTAGCCTGTAGATTGTAGCTTCTAAATTCTCAATTCTATCATTTGTGCTCCACATTCTTTTTCAATTCCATTGCCCCGGGGGAAAATTTGTTAATGAGCTTAAAAAAATACTGGGTCGCATCAAAACACAGACACAAACACAAAATCGAAAGACAGACAGACTGACTGGTACACTACGGAGTACCTAGAACTACTGTACCGGTATCCATCTATCTATCCATCCATCTACTCACTCCCACCCCATTCCCACCCACTCCCATCCACTCCCACGGGTCTCATCCACACACCCACCAACCCTCTTGGATTTCCGACCTCTCGACCTCTCGACCACTCGACCTCTCATACTCTGTCTGCACTTCTTAATCTCCATCTTTTCAACCTTCTGACTTGTTCTTTTCTCCGTCTTAAAATCACCAAAATCTACTCGTCAAGTTTATCGACCTGCAGGACCCAAGTTTGACCACTCAGACCTCGCGAGCAAGCACCCTGATAACCCTCTTCACCGTCGTATCCCGTCACATACATCACTCCGCCCTCTTGTCAAACACGACTATCAGTCGAATGCGATATCCCAACATCGAACTATCGGACTATCCAATTACTGTAAGTCTTACATAGTCCCCGAATTCCTGCAGAGTTTTTCTAGTCACCCTTCACGTGAGAGTATTGGATGAGGAAACGCTGGGTAGAGCAAAGTCTGATTGGTTCTGCAAAGGAAAAGTTCGCAGCGCACCCAGATCTCCCAACCACGCATCCAAGTCTTCATTACCCATACATTTCTCCCATCGCGCGTCCAACCTAGCTATACACATAACTACGTGGTCCATTGGAAAACGCTTAACTTTCGAAACGTCCACGTATGATTGCAAGTTGTGAACAAGTTACTTGTGCAGTTTCCTCACGTCGGTATCGCTACATCAATTTATCAGAAAAGAAAAGAGAAGCATTACCTTCATATTATGTTGTCAATTGCACTATAGACTCGCACCCGTTTTGACTGAAGTACAATACCGACACGATACAAGTCGCTACATCGACCTGTCCCCAACATCCCCAGCTTTTACTTACTCGTTGTCTCCCAAAATGCCAACAGCATTAGCTGAGTTCCGCCTCCCTGGCCATATCGCCGAGAGCAAAGCTAGAGAGAGCTTGCCAGAATTAGATATGGATCTTTCGTGCTCAATTCATACACAAAACTCATCGCCATCTGAGCTACCATCACCAGTTACACCAACTTTCTCTACACGAGGCCATATGAGACATCCAAGCTCAGCTTCTTCAATCGAATCACAGTACCTCTACGAAAGTCCCTCCTCGCCGACATTCGCAAGCAACAAATCCGGAAAGCGATCTCTGCCTGATGTTCAAGAAGAACCTCGTTGCGAACGGGAGAATGACTTCATGTTTGAGGACGATGAAGATGTCCCAGATTGCGATGAACTCTACAACTGCCTGTGTAAGTCTTAAATTATGTCCAGACCTTCATACTTTAATGACCTAAAGACCTCCATACCCTCATACATTTATTTGTTGTTTATCTCTTGGATGACTACGCGGGGTAATGATTATCGCGAAACGTACATCCACTGCGGCAAAGGCGATAGGCTAATCCTTGTTCTCGTGATATATAGGCGACGATCTGTATTGCTTGCATAGAGATACGTCTATAGCCCAAAGCTCAGTCCATTTATCTACCAATCAAGACTCTTACTATGATCTTTCAGATGGGTTCTTTAGTGATGGGGATTTTTCATTAAACCAGAGATATAAGAAGAGAAGAGGAAACGAATCGCCACTGAATGGACTCACATCTCGATTCAATACCAAGTTTCCTTCCTTTGCCCGCAAATGGAGTTCACGAAAAGCCACGGGTTCTTCAGCAGCATCTATATCATCCGATACACAACGAGATTATGCAACTTCCAGGGCCCCTTCTAGTAGATCCTCATCGAGGTCGAACTCCGCTCGCAGACCTCTGGACGAGACTTCTGATCTCCATTTGCCACCTACTCCAACCAGAAGCGTCTTTGGTAGCCGCGATAATAGCTCTACAACATCCTTCCTCGATATCGAAAAGGCAAAAAGCGGTACATCTGAATTCGAAGAAGGATTGGCCGGCACGCCATTACTTCCACCTCTCATGACTGATGTCTTAGCCAAGGAGCAGTTCAAAATGCAATCGCCATTACAGTCACCATCTGTCGCTGACACGAGTGATTCGATGTCGGGCGCCAACACGCCCATTGATTTCATAATTACCCATCAATTACATGGAATGCCCTCACCGCCACTTAGTACTAAACCATCCATTTCATCCTTTCATAGATCAACAATTAAATCAAACTACATAGTTCCCTCTTCAGAGATTCCTGCCATTCTGATCGCTGAGGAGAACGATGAGTGGGCAAACAAACTTGGCCATGCTAACTTCGTCATCAACCCTGAGCCATACGTCCCTGAGAATTTCGACCTCGAAGCTTGCCGGCAACTACGAGCCGATTGGGATCTCGCGCGTTGTAACTATACCAAGCATATTGTTCGCACAGGCGAACACTATGGAGTCACTTCAAAAACTTACAAGTTGACTGAGGAAAAATGGGCTCAGACAGATCTCAAGTGGATGAAAAACAATGAACTCACAATTGCTACTACAGCCCAGAGCTCCACAGATGCCTTTGCCACACTGAAACAGAACACGCTTGGCAATGCTTCTTCAAGCAACGTCATGACGAAAATCCCATCGCTAAACGACCCTCGTAGTGAAGGTAAATTTCCTCAGCTTGGGGACGAAGATATTGTTGGACCAATGGTTCAAGCTACCGCGCAACTTCGACGAAATCCCAGCAAAACAACCAAGCTTCTTCGATTCATCACAGATAAATTCCCTGTGGCATTGGGGAAACCTTGAATAGCATCGAAATCAAGCATCTAAAGAAGCTGCCGGCCCTCACGAGCCATCTTTTTTTCTTCTTGTTTTTACTTCTGGTTGGTTGATGGTCGCACCGTCCCACCGCATCTTTTTAACGACTTTACGAACGAAACGAATTTTACTATACCCCAACGCTCCTTAACAGGCAACTATCCTTGAAGAGTACCAGCTTGAGATTCGAGATCTGCACTGTTCTTTAAGCATTGTTATTATTCTTGTGTATTGTTTACTATTTTATTTAAAAATATTCATAATCATACTATGCGTTCTTCCTTTTCATGTGTACTTAGTTTGTTGTTTCCTTTTTCGTGTGCCGCCATGGAGCTGGAGCGCAAAAATATCATGGGGCTGGGATATGGGTCGTGGCCTGGTCTAGATGGCTTGGGTTTAGCTCGGCTTGAAAACGAGGATGGATAGGAGCTTGGTTTATGGGACCGGATGGGATCAGGCCAGGAAAGGGGGAAAATTCCCTTAGATGGGCGCATAATGGGACATTAGACACCTGTGCGCATTTTTCTTGTAATATACCGGTAGCAGTGGAGGATGGAGGATAATATACCAAAGGAGAGGGATGAGTTGAGATAGAAAGGTGGTGGGTGTGGAGTGTGAACATAAGGGCGATCTTATAGAACAGCGGGGGAGGAGCGATGGGAATGGAAAAGCGGTGAAACTCAATGAGAGGAATATTCTGTATGGCGCGCAAGGCAATGCAATCGCGAAAATCCTTAAAATCATCTCCAACGGAAATTTAAAGGTGGCATAGCGCAAAAGAAAAGGAAGCGTACATATGGATCCTTTATGGCTAGTCAGTCAACAGCTTGAATGAACGAGGTGGAAACCAGCACAGCCAGGGAGGATTTATTGAATATTAGTTCTAGATACCCTACCATTAACAAAATGGAAAAAAGCATTTATCAAAAATCATCCATTTACTACTTTTAAGTGTGATATGATTGTAATAGATGCGATATATAACCTTTGTCTCGCAGCACGATCCAATCTAGATTCCTAGCACGAGAATTCATATTCTATTTGCAATTTGATTTTTGATACTGATGCATTTGACATGTGTGCACCGACGATGCCTCTGTACTTTTCAATCAAGTTTGAATGGTAAGCACTCAGTGTACAACATAAGACTGCATCAACAATGCTCGGATCCAATCAACACAAGGCGACTGTATCCAGGAAATTTTTTGATTCTTACATTGTACGCAGTAACTTAATCGATGTATCTATTGGCGCGGATATTCTGTTTCTGGAAGGCCACCAGATTTTGATCGAACTTCCACGGGCACATATTCCCATTCAACATATTTTCCCGCCTACTTTTTCAAAGACTCAACGAGATGCTCGCAGCTCTTTTAGGTTTTCACGAACTCAATACCTATGGATGCATTATTTTTAGGGCAGTGCAATATGGAGGGAGCTGGACATGCAAGGAGTGCGTGGCCATCGCTAAAAAGTGTACCTGCAGTCTGGGCATGAAAGCCGAAATGTACCAACACAACTATAGCTAGCATGCTCTACCGAGTAGACAACTAGACTTTCCTCTGTCCTGTTGAGGTGATCGACGCTACATGGGGTCTGGATGCATGAGGCGCACGCCTATTCAGTGTATGTACTTGCCAGGGAATCTATGACGCTGGCGCTGTAATCGGTGCGCCTGTCTCTCCCTCCGCTAAGCCTTTCTAATCTCACCACCTGAACTTAGCTGTAGAGTCCTCTCCAGAGCAAGGCTCGCGGCATTCTCACAAATCGGTCAGCTTGAGTCCTGATCAGGTGAGAGTGCGCGAATGAGCCAATGCGCACAGTGTACATACACGCAACTTGTAGATCTGGGCTTGGACTTTGGGCTGATTGTAAGGCCCGAGCACACTTTCCTAAACGTTTCCATGTACCCACTCCCTATCGTCCATATATGAGGTAGCGTTTGTCATTGCTGTAAGGCTTCACGACTTGCAAGAGTTGTACGAAGGAAATGAAATGTCGTGATGTTTCAAGCTAGCCATCTCTCCAAGTGCATGTCACATACTCCTACCATCATCAATATAGTGAGTGTGTTCTGAAACGTTGGGCCTCTTCACACGAGATTTGGTATACTCGTGTACCGTAGAGTATTCGACATCTGCATACCATGTGTGTACAGACTGTACAGACCTCATGTACTTGACCCCGTTGGCTTGCAGCTAGGAAGAAACATACATACATACACTTGTGCATTCGGGGACGTTAATCTTGCCGCTGCGATGTACACTGTGATTTTATGATGGCGTTTTCGGGGTCTTGAATTGGTGAACTGGGTGGTACTGCAGTTTGCCAGCTTTCCATTCTGAGAATCCAGTGAGAGTGACCGGTAATGGATTTCCCGTGCCTATTTCTAGTAGTATTTGAGGAAGACACACGGCATGTGTGTGACGGACGTTGTAGTGTAGTATTGTAAATGCTGTGATAGTTTTTGATAGAGAATAAATTTGAATACCGAATTGAATTGGCAAGTGACTTCTTGCATGGGTAGTTTTCGAGGTCTTTCGTCCGATAGATAGTATTTATTATAGGACTAGGTAGATAAATTCTTGGAAGTCGCATGACTTGAATTTCAAGTACCTGTACTTGTACTATGAATGTATTGTCTCGTACAATACATTCACGTTGCACTTTTGCCCATGAGTTGCTAGTTTTCTTTTTCATCATTCCATTTCTAATATTGCGTCTGCAGTGTATGTATTCTATTGGCAAAGCACAATCTTCCTCATCTCACTCACATGTCCGAATCCACAATCTACAGCATGAGCATGAGCATAAGCATAAGCATGAGCATAAACATGAATATTCGGAGATATAAGTTCATGTCACTTCTTGGCTTGCCTCCATTCAACTCTACAAACGATCCCGTTCAAATCTTCCGAACCAAGCCCAAAGGTACGGAAAAGCATCCGACACACTAACAATACGACATTGAGGCTTTTGGCTTTTTCTTTACTCTACCTCTATTCAGCTCCTTTATTTTACCCGGAGACATCTTTCAAATTTCAATACACTTTCTAGTTCAGGTGCAAACCTTTGATATGCAAGAGACAAGAATTGGAACCACGAAAGCTGCAAGTTCATGCAGGCACAGAGGTCTGGACTTGAGGTTGTACGGAATCCTAGTGTTAAAACTTAAGTGCTAATGCTTGTGCTACCAATATATGAGATTATGAACTAACCATGCCAATGTGGCAAACTTTTGCAACCGGAACGTCTTTTTGGGTTTATTGTTACAGTATTATCCTTTTCACTTATCCTTTTCCGAAACATGGGTGAAGGAAAGACAAAAATAGTATAAACACCGAAAGGAATATCCATCATCCCAACGGTTGCATCCTGTTCCCAAAATTGCCTCTCGAGTCTCAACGACGTCGTTCTCAAATGTGTATTGGAGCCTTTTGGGAAAACGATCCATGTAAAAGGTTCTCGGTACGAGATCCCGATAGCAAAGTCTCTCGGTTCACCTCCGAATTCAACAGCAGATGCTAGCTAATACGCACAAAATTCCTTGTTCAGTATGGCTTCCTGTTCAGATTTCGTTTCATTCTCAGACGCAATCGGCCGGTGGAGTCCTGACTTAGGCCGACTATGCCGCCCGCCAGGATAATAATTTATTTTATTCTATTTTTTCACTCCAAGTGGTGGAGAATCTTAAAAACTAGAATGACCGAAAATCTTTTTCACATTTTCTTTCCTCTAAAGGAATCTCTTGCTTTCTTTCTTTCTTCCTTTTGGTCTTACGATAGCCCCCGTCCGAGATCTCAACTTTCCAGGGGTTCAGCTGCATGATGGCGTAGAGAGATGACTTTTCGTATTGATGAGGTTTGGGAACGAGTGGGGGATGGTGGGGGATGGAGTGAATCGATGTGTCATGGACAAATAGGCCTTTATTTGGACATGTACTACATAATCATTGACACCACTAAATGGATGTGAAAATCTTGAGGGCGACAAACGATGAGTCAACATCGACACTGATAGCCCTTGAATACGCTGCGTGCATAGAAGGGCAGAGGAGATGGGGTGGGGAGGGGGAATTGCTGCTGGAATGATGTAGTAGCGAATTGGTGAATGGCATGAAGGCGAATGCACCGAATTAGGTAAACAAGGCGAGCGCCGCGGTCTGTTTGTTCCTGGTGCTCTCAACTTTCAAGGTACAGGTAGGTTGGGAACAAATGTTCGGATCATCGTTCACTTCCAATCTACAGATGTCGCAAAGCCTATTGTCAGCAAAGTAGTGTGTGCGGAATTCTCTGCACATGATTTAGACATTGAAAAAAAAAACGATCTTGCTGCTAGTGAGAAACATGCAGTTGCATGATAAGGATGTCCTCCGCAATACGAACATGCTTTCCCATACCATCAGTACTTATCCCAGCATGAGCTTCGCATCAATGGTTGAACGTAGATAACAAGGAGACGCATAATTGCAAAATTCAAGTAGAGTCTACACATAAATTAACATGATCACTATGAGAAGGTATGGACTTTAGTAGTTGGGGCGTGAGAAGTCCTAGGGGCATATATTGCAATTTATCGTATCTTCCACATCAATCTCCGGAACATAAGGAACTGATGGGGACAATAGCAGTCTCCCAATCATATGTTTGCCGCACGCGAAGCATCTACCCAAATGGAGTTGCCCTCCCAGCAGCGAAGAGATATATCGCTACTATTTCAAAATGGGACCATCAAAAACTAACGACCTGGCATATAGCAGTCAAAAATCTATTATCAGTTAATGCCCGACAACCACTTGCAAAAACTCGTGACGACAAGGTAGACGTCCTATACACTCCGAGATGAGAGCGATGAGGGATTGAGATTGAGCTCGTCGGGAGGACAAGACACAAATATTTATCACAAATTATGCGAAGAGCTTGATGTCAACTAACATTTGCCCATGTAATACTGAGACATAAAGCAACAATTTAGTCAGATGAGATATCAATACCCGTGACTCCTATGTTGACTTTGGGAGACCAGGATGGTGTGGGCGAGTTGGGATGGATGATGGTATCTCCATGATGGAAACGGGACAAAATAACATTATGGAGTTGGACCTTTTATGCCATTCATACAAGTGCTAACCAGCGCCCACGGATACTACATGCCCAAACCAAACTTTGGTACGGCAAATCGATCAGAAATGCAACATATACGTCCACGCTCATAGCGGAGCTCAGCCGTTTTATTCCTACAATTCTTCCTCCCCATTCTTTTCATTCACATCCTCATCATCTTCACCATCCTCCTCGGCACCGCTACTCTCTCCATTCTCGTCATCATCCTCCTCACTATCACTCGTGCCACTCCCTTCACTCTCGCCCTCACTTCCCGGATCATAGTCCTCTTCGTCTTCGTCTTCTTCATCCATTGCTGCTTGTTCAGCTTCCTGCGCCGCCCTTTCCAACTCTCCCGCTTCCGCGTTCCCGACTACGTTCCCATCTTCATCCTTCACCACGTTCACATTCAATCGCTTGGCCTTACGCTGTTCGGCCATACTCTTATCTTGCAATCCATGTCTTTGTACAAATTCATTTATGCCGGCAAAATCTTCTTGGTCTATCATCTGAAATTCCATTTCCTCGGTGGTGTTTCCGCCGCCTGGGACTGACATGTCAATCTCGAGTGAAAGATTGAAAGTACGTTGTAAGACGCTTGTGAAAGATAGCCCAGTGATGCGATTGTGTGGTAAAAACAATAATGGTTTTTTGAATCCCCACAGAATTCCAGTAGGCAGGAAAAACAGATATCCATCTTTGGATCCTCTGAATGCTCTGACGTGCACCGCTTTCTCGTTTGGTCGGTGGCTTTGCTTGACTGCGCTGGCAAATATCTTAGGGTCAGACTCTGTGATCTTGAGGGTATTACCAGCAGCCTTTAAGAAGGAGGAAAGAGCCCAGGTGAGAAGAGTTTTGTAGTCATCAGAGACCGCTGAAGCTGCTGAACTATCCGTTCCACCAATAATCCCCGGTTTTGCGGCGCCGTCTGTAATCGTAAAGACTAAAGGTTCAGGTATGGGTGATGCAGAGGCTGAAAGTTTGGACGGCGATATATTAGAGTTTTTGGGAAAGAGTATGTAATTGTATTGCTTTTGCGTTTTTTCTGGGACGGGAAGACAAAATACATATTCTACAAGTACACTTAGTTAGCGAGCGTCTGGTGATCCAGGGAGCATGGGGATTACCAATGTCCTTCCAGGCATAGCTCATGCCAGATGCTGGCTCCTCAGAGGTCGGTAATCGTGCGTAGAGATGTGTCGATGTGAAGCAAAGGTTATATTTCTTGCGCTGTGGTATCACCACAGAAATCTCTTTGATCTCAAGCAAAATTGGATCTTCTCCAGTGGCAGGTGCACTTCCGGCGGTGTTTGCGCTATTTCTGCCATTCGGGATACTTCGACTTGCGAGGCTCTCATCTATGCGGCGCTTCTTTGAAGCTGGTTCTGAGATTTGCTGGGATATCGTCTCGCAGACGTGTAATGAAATCTGATTAAAGAGCTCGATGTATTCTGGGCCAGCTTTATTTGAGGGTTAGCCAAGGGATTGGAGATTACTTCTTCCAAAGTTGTGGGCGCAATGTTGTTTTTCTAGATACTAGATATTTTCTTTTCTTGCAAGGCTGAGAGATATACACTTACCCTGCGATGCTGCTGCTATGGCATTCTGTATATCTGGACGAGCTTGAAAAGCCTTCTGTAGACTAGCTTGATCCAATTCAATATCCATGCTGGAATTGTGAGTAAGATAACACGATGTTGATATTCTTACTTTACGAGGCAACGCGAATCTTTCAATGTATGAAAATCGCTCTCGGGTGACTGACCAACTGTTGGACGAAGCCTTGTGATGATGTCAGGCAATGATGTGACGTACAGGAGAATCCGTTTATCAACAAAGGAACAAAACAGCTATTATAAATTGTACACATCCAGTCATATACTTGATTGGCTGAAGTTAATGTATTTCGTGGTTTGCTCTTGTCACTCATTTGCTGCTGATACTACTAACTGCCATGCGGTTGTGATAAACTTTAGACGAGCCGATAAATTTGTCAATCACATAGGAGCCATGCAGAGAGGAGTTTAGATGTCGTATATTTATTTCAAGGTCGATAAATGACCTAGACAAAATGGCGCCCCCCTTCCCACCCCCCCACTTCCATGATGTAAATGGTTCTAAAAAACACTCCGGGCTCAGTTACAAAGGACAAGGGAAGTGTAGAGACGTAGAAGCAAGATGTCGTGGGAAGAACGCCAAAACTCCGCCATGGATATAACATATTGAACTGTCCCAAAGAAAACCATCTAGCCAAGAGTGGCTGCCAATATGATGATAGTGAGGATGATGGCCAATATCAATAGCAGGCAACAAGCCTTCGACCGAGCATTCTTTTGATATCTTGCAGCACTCCTCAGTTCCAGATCTGCCCCTCTTGTATCCGAATGCACGTTTTCCACATTGTTGGCAATTGTATCGAGGGTCTCACCTTGTTCATTGACAATATGTGCAACATCTCGGAATAATTCGTTCAGTTCAGTGACACCCTGTTCGATATTCCGGATCTCGGCCTCACGTTCTACAATCAACGAATCTTGGAAATCCACCTCGTCTTGCGAAGCTAACCTAAGCTGTTCCTGAGATTGTTGCTGGCCGAATCGATTTCCGCCCTCAGCCCCTGGTGATTGTGCTTCTTCCATGGCCGTTCGTGCCGCTGTGGCAGAAGATCGCTGCTTCTCAAGTGCCCGGCGCTGCACATTTTGGAATTCGGTCAGGTTATTCTGAAACTCCCGCGCAAGCTTTGCTTGAGTATATTTTTGCGATGGCTATCATCAACTATCAATACTCCATCTAAATTATCCAATACAGCTCATTACTTACACTGACATCCTCCCATGATTGTATCTTCTTGACGCCATCGCCAACCTCCTTGAAGGTGTCCTTTGACTCTTCCAAAAGATCGTGCACTCTTTCCCGAACCCTCTCCGTATCTCTCTTTGTTCCCAGTAAATTTATCTCATTTGAAAGTCTCGAGATATTTCCTGTCAATGAGAAGAGCTTCGTCATAAGATCTTGCGATAACCGTTGGAACTCCGGATCGTCCGCATATTGAGGATCATCCTCTCTGCGCATGGTTGTCGGTTGCGACTCCAGCGATGATAACTGATCGAAGGACATGATTTATTATTTGACGGAACAAAAGAATCCTTTCGAATGTGAGTAAATTTCAAGTTTTAGCTACAGAAGAAATACGCTCGCAGCCTGTTTTGACTATACGGAGTAAACTTGTGATAATCTAGAAGATGTGATCAATGATCAATTGAATGATGTTCCATAACCTTATCTCGCTAGGGCCATTTGCTCTCTCTCAAGGGTCACCAGTGGGTGGCAGCTCTAGCTGAGCGGAAGCTCTCGCGTCTGGTGGTCTACCAAACTCTAATAAATTTATTTTGTCTAGAGATCGAATGTCAACAAAAGAGTTCAATATTGCTATCTTTATTTACTCGTCCGACAACGACAAAAACAACATCATGAACAAGTAACCTTCATAGATCTCTATTCTTCTTATTGATGTTTACTCTTTTAAGGCGCAACTTCTCACAACTTTCCCACCATGCCGCCTGCAGTACGGATTCGTCCTTACAAGGACTTTTTGACTCCAGCCTTGCATAGAAGATTTGCATTGGCAACGGCTGTATTGGCAGCAGTATGCTACATCGAAGCGGTATGGGTCGGGGAATGGAATTCATGTATGTATCTTCGGCTTCACAAATTGAACGTGCTAATCAAACCCTGCAGTCCTTTGGTCATGGTTTCCTCTGGGTAGGGCTGGCATCAGAAGCGGTCTTTTCTTCATATGCGCATTCATGATATTCATCCTTCGAGTAGCTCAATTACATGTCGGAATGCGGACCTCAGTCTCGACCTTCCACACATTTATACAATACGCGCCCAAATTTCAGACCGTTCAGACAGCTCTTTGGTATCTCTTTTCGGCATGGTTTTTCAGCGAGATATACATATGGTCAGTTCCTGAGAGTGCAGGTCTCAATCGCATCAAGCTTGCAGCAAAAACCAGTCGACCAATATTGAACGAGAAACCTATTTATTTAACTATGTTTCTTTTATTTAATGCTATTGTACAAGCTGGATTCCACCTTATGTACGACTATGATCGCATCGATATTCCACTTACGAAGACCGGACCAGAGGTTTCATCCGAGCAATCTTCACATACAACTGTACTGCCAACGGTTCAATTGAAAGCTAAGGCAATGCCTCTAGCTATAAGCTGTCTCAAGCGCGTTGCTATCATGGCTGTGGTATCTCCCTTTATCTATTCTATGAATATTACCCTTCCTGTCCCTGTCATCTTACCGATTTACACGTTCAATATCAGAGAGAGTGTATGGGGATTTACCCGTTCATTTGCAAAGATTTTCTGGAACCTACCAAAAGCCGCTACTCCCCCGAATGAGTTGCCTTTCCACTGGACCATGGTGCTTAGGACGATTATTTCCGGGCTCATGCTTACCTTACTGTGGGAATTTGGAAATCTTGCGTTCTCGGTTTATGTGGCGCAGGCGCCTTTGAAGCATGACAGACCAATTACCTACGAATCTCGAGACCCAAATGGGAGTTTGTTGACTGGATTAAAGGGTAAGAAGTTGCAAACAAGAGTAAGCACCCTCTCTCAAGCTCTTCCTATGAGATTGTATTAACACCGTTCAGGCTTTCGCATTTTGGGAACTTGTAGAAATTGCACAGCGGTACCAGGGAAGACGGAAAGCCATTTTCGAAGACATTGACCGTGTGGGCGGTTCAGCTTGGTCTCAAATCCTTGCAACATGCCTCGAGACAATTAATGAGATAAATCAGCGTATCGAAGAATATGATCCAAAAAAACAACCACCGGTGATCAGTTTGTATGAGGAGCAGGAGACGCAGGACCCAGTATCATCACTTCCCCGTCTCTTGACTGAACCCCTAAAGAAAGAACCAAAGAGTGGTCTTGTGACAAAACCTCAACCAGCGGAATCAAGAAGTAGGCGTTATCTGGAAGCGGTTGGCTCATTTGCAAAGAGTCAGGGGGAACTATCACCACCTGATAAGATATCCCGTAGCCGCCAGTTGAAGGACGACAAGAAAAAGGCAGCAATTAAGTCCGCAGTATCTACACAATTTCAACAGCCGGAGGGAATCCAGAAAATCCTACGTGAGCAGGCGATTGTGATTCTCAGGCTACCATTCGGAAAACCGTTCAGGCAGGAATATCGAAAAGAGATTGCAAGCGTAGTGTTAGGAACCCCCTATGGCGATCTAGGTATCATCATTGATGCTATCGACTCAATAACTAGGTTTGCTGTGTGCAGTCTTGTTGAAGACAAATACGGAAAGGTACAGAAGGACATCAGGGAAATCGTTGAGATATATACCAAGACGATTGTGGAAGTGCAGAAGTTTAGGACCGGATTGGGCGCACATTGGACAGATGTAGAAGGAAGACAAGAGAGCCCCGAGGTAGATTTGTTACTCGCTGTGTTGAAAAGCGGACTTAGAGAAATAGTTCGGGCCTTTGGGGATTATAGTGCAGAGTTGAAAATAAACCAAGCTGCCTTGAGGGCAGCGAGAGAAGCCATGAATATGCCTCCTCCAAGACAGGAGGATATGGAGCAGAGGCGTCGTTGAAAGCCTTTTATAGTGTAACACCAAGCAAATAAATGTACTACGATCCTCAAAATAAACGCTTTATCCGAATGTGTGATGAGGCAGAAAGTCTATGTATGGAATGCATAGGTAATAGCTTATCCGTAGGTCTGGAAACAGACTTGCTGACCGACTTTGACGGAAAGGGGATTCGTTCTACGGAAACGCGAGTAAGCTGCCAAGAAGGCTTTCTGGCAAAGTGATTCGACCATGCCGTAACGAAGTACAGGCAACTAGAGTAGATCTGTGGGAATGGATATCTGTTAAGAAATGCATAAGTTTAGCATCGCACAAACCAATTTAAAAGGTGTTTCTTGAGTTTTTGAATGACTACGAAGTATTGAATGGCAGTTACAAGTAGGGACGGGAGTAGTAGGTTAGTAACTGTACAGTGCACAATACTAAAGTAATACTGAAGTAGGTGTGGTGATGCTAGGTAGATGTAGATGTAGATGTAGATGTAGATATATATATGTGTGTAGGTGTATATATATGTAGACATGTCCTTGCAGATATGTTAACCCGAGTAACCGAATTTATTGCGATGGCGGAGTGAATTTTCTCCTTGTAACCGATCCATTGCGGGGCACCCATCATCCAGCGAACCCGGTTGAGCTTCCTCGAATTCAACCATCTTTTGACCACCCCCCCTCGCATTCCCCCTTCCTCCCAGAGTAAACAGATCATATGATGATTCTATAAATATTCTATAAATACTCGGTTATCCCCCGGCCTCATCACATTTCCCTTTTTTCCTGAATCTCATCTCATCTCGTCTCACTCTCTTTTTTCCTTTTTTGGGGGGTTGGTCTTATTCATTCTACACTGTTGCTAGTCCTATAGCTTAATCTTATCAAGATGGCTTCTTCGGCAGCTTTGACAGCTTCCGCTGCATTGAAATCTCGAGTTAGGAGGCCATCTTTGCTCAACAAGCTCGCTCATCCTCAAGATTTAATCCCTTTATTCCCTAATGGAGCTTACATTGGATGGTCCGGATTCACGGGTGTGGGATATCCTAAGTGAGTATCAATTGCAGTTCTTTTGCGGTGCTGAGCAAGAGAGGGGTCAAACAACAGCGTCGAATTCATTCCGTAAGAAACCAATACTGATGGAAACTCTGTAGGAAGATTCCAACAATGCTCGCCGATCATGTAGAGAAGAACAGTCTGCAGGGCAAGCTTAAGTACTCCCTCTTTGTAGGTGCTAGTTCTGGAGCGGAGACCGAAAATCGATGGGCAGAATTAAATATGATCGAACGACGAAGTCCTCATCAAGTCGGAAAAGCTATTGCAAAAGGTATCAACAATGGCAATATCAATTTCTTCGACAAACATCTGTCCATGTTCCCTGTCGATTTGGTCTATGGATTCTACACAAAAGACCGCCCGAACAAAAAGCTGGATGTGGTTATCGTTGAGGCTACCGCCATTACTGAAGATGGTGGCATTATTCCCGGAGCTTCAGTTGGAGCGTCACCAGAATTGATTCAAATGGCGGACAAGATCATCGTTGAAGTCAACACTTCTATGCCTTCTTTCGAGGGTCTTCACGATATCACCATGACCGAACTTCCACCAAAGCGAAAACCATACTTGATTATGGCACCAGAGGACCGCATTGGAACAACCGCCATTCCTGTTGATACCGAGAAGATTGTTGCCATTGTCGAGTCCGATTATCAAGACCAAACCGTACCAAATGCACCCGAGGATGCTACCTCTCGTGCCATCGCTGCTCACTTGATTGAGTTCCTCGAGCACGAAGTCAAGCACGACCGTCTTCCCAAGAACCTTCTACCAATTCAGTCCGGTATCGGAAACATCGCCAATGCTGTTATCGGTGGTCTAGCCGAGTCTAAATTCCAGAATCTCAAGGTTTGGACAGAAGTGCTTCAAGATACCTTCCTTGATCTTTTTGATTCTGGACGCTTAGACTTCGCAACTGCGACCTCCATTCGTTTCTCTCCAGAAGGTTTCAAGCGCTTTTACGATGGATGGGAGCAATACTTCGACAAACTCTTGCTCCGCTCACAGCAGGTTTCCAACTCCCCCGAGATCATCAGAAGATTGGGAGTTATTGGTATGAACACACCGGTTGAGGTCGATATTTACGCACATGCAAACAGCACCAATGTCATGGGTTCTCGCATGTTGAACGGTCTTGGCGGCTCAGCTGATTTCCTCCGTTCTGCCAAGTATAGTATCATGCACACTCCATCTACCAGACCATCCAAGACCGATCCTCACGGTGTTTCTTGCATTGTCCCTATGTGCACACACGTTGACCAAACAGAGCACGATTTGGACGTAGTTGTTACTGAACAGGGTCTAGCTGATGTTCGAGGATTGAGTCCAAAAGAGCGAGCTAAGGTCATCATTGAGAAATGCTCACATCCAGACTACAAGCCAATTTTGGAGGACTACTACAGGAAGGCTGAGTTCGAATGCATGAGGAGAGGATGGGGTCACGAGCCCCATTTGTTGTGGAACAGCTTCGATATGCACAAGGCATTCGATCAAGAGGGAAGTATGAAGGCACTTAAGACTTGGGGTTAGAGAGTGTATAAAGAGTTCAGATGATGTACGAGGCGATGTAGATATTGGAAAAAACTTTGGAATCAGTCATATGTCACTGATGGGCTTTATTGGAGCAGGGCGCATATGAGGATCAAATTTCAAAGATGAAACAAGAATTTCATACAAGGTGTTTTTTTTCATTGTGATGGAAGAACACCAAAATCCATACTGGTGATTCAGCAAAAGAAGCCTCCGCGCACTGAGGCACTCAGCTGCCACACCAATGAAACATAAGAGGATGTGTTTATTAGCATCTTCAAATATTAGTGACAGAAACATACCAAAGTCCAAGACTTCTGATTCAATAACAGGGCCCTTCGCTCCCACCCAAGGTTTATAATGAATGAATGGACAATAATGACAGAAGAGTGTGTGTTAGCTCTTTCTATCAACCTATAGAAGGATCCGAACATCAGTATGCGAGGTAACAATGCTTCCTGGATCCCACGTTTAACCCAACGAGAATCTGTTGTCGTGTGGGAGCGTTGGCTTAGTCGTTGACGACCTGATTCAGGTGTTTATTCTGTTTGATTACCTATTTGTAAAGCGTTCATATTATTTTGCACTGGTGGACACCCCTCGCTTCCTTACCACACTTTTGCTACCTTTTCCATGAGCTTTCGGGCAGCATCTTCTCGCTTTCTTCTTTGATAAAAGCCTTTTCCATGCCCATTCCTGTATCCGCTTTTGCTTTAAATTATTGTGCTGTGGGTTTGCCTTCTGTAAAGATCTCCTTTGGTGCAGAACTGTTGTTTGATATTGCTTTTCTTCTTCGGGCTTGCAAGACATCCTGCTTTGAGATTTTATGCAAGGTGTGGGTTCGGAGGAAATGCTTAGATAGGTGTTGAATGATGACGGTACTTGGTAGAGATTTCCTGTGCTTGTTTGCAAAGATGTGCTGAGTTTTCTTTGTCGGACTGTTTAACTTTGGAGTGTGAATATTGGAGAGGAGGGCCCTTAATTGGCATCTCAGGGAGCGAAAATTGGGCATAACCATTGTTAGATTTATCACACTGATTCAGAGTCTTTTATTTTGCAGCGAGTCTAACTTAGGATAAATTACCAGATGGCGCTTTTAAATTGTTCGCGGGGATGCTCGAGTAGATATGGGAAAGTTATTTGGTGGGTTTCATTTTGGGTAATTTTGAGGTTAAATTCACGCACATGCAGATAAGCGGGTGCATTATATGAAGGTGGATTGCTATGTGTTGCAACTCTGATCTAGAGTTATCGACTTGTTGGTGTTGAGGTAAACTCAGGGCATACCAAGTCACATCTTATCTCATTGATGGCTTAAACTTGTGGTCGCCTTTTCTCTGGATTAATAGCAGGGTGTTTGCCTTGACCTTCCTTTGAAAAAGAAACCTCGAAGTTTGGAAGGTTCTCAAATATGTCAGAGGGCTTATTCTAGTTACTGCATCACTCAGCAATCCAACATGCCCTTGCATCACATCTCGAAGCTTTCGGACAGGTCGTACTGAAAGGTCCATTCCTGTAGAATTTTCGGAAATGTGGAAATAAACAATCGTTCCTCCTTAGAAATGTCTAGACTCCATGTGCCAGAATCTGACAGCACTATGAACTCCAGGACCACACACCTGTGATTCTATCAAGGGCAATAGGATATCAACATCCTACTCAGCTATGCATTGTTGAGCAACCCAGATACTGGGGTTCCTCGTTATCGATATGCTATCAAATATTAGTATTGTCTTCTTGATTTTGTCAAACACGATTCACAGGAACCACGCCTCAGTTCTGGTCGAATGTAGTTGCCCTCCTTACGCCCCAGAGTTATCGGCATATCATCAAACTTTTTGGTGGTTTCTTTTACACGGGAACTTTCACGTCTTTATTCTGCTAAAATCCTCAACAACAAATCTGGACACTCGATGTTTTGCCACTCTAACTGACCAAGGAACTTACGGTTGCGTAGCTGGGCGCAGATGACGGGGCAGCTTTCGAGGTGGAAGATGCAGAACAAGATAGAGATCATTCATATTGCAGTTCGACCTGCCATTGCCCTTTTAAAACCATTAAAAAATTTTCAAAGTGTTTCTTGCTTATCGAATTGGCCATCACAAGAAAACGGAGCCCCAAAGTATATTTCCAGCAAGGCCCTTATAATATTAAGTTCATGCGAATATGATGTATCAGTGCGCTGTTTACAAGATCAATACAAGTTATTTTCTTTACCTTCCTGCGACGATCCGGACTTCTTGGTTATTTCCTTAACATGAAAATTTTGATAGCATGCGAGGAAACAGCCGCTGGGCTTGTATCTTTTGTACGCTCATTAGAAACCTCATGATTTGTCTTCGTTGTTCATGTAAGTGCGAGGGAATTATAGGATTGCTTGGACCTAAAAACTTATTTCAGAAACGGAAATGATAGAACGGTAAGTACCAGTTCTTTAGACTTATTGTACCGTTCCTATTCAGCTGAACCTCTAGACCATGGACTACGGTGTTCTTCACCAAAAAAAACCAAAAACAAAGTAGCGAATCAAATGTTGTCTTGTTGAGAAGCCAATTGATAGACCACCAGAGATGAAGCCTGTGTCTGATTTTGATGATCTGTGCACCAAAATAATCTTGTTGATGGTAAGATTTTACCAGGTGATTAAAGTACCCCAATTAATCCCCCTTCTATCTGCAGTTCTCAGAACATCGCTCTCAAATTTTTGCCATATATCCAATTTCGTAAATTCATCATGCGTATCTCCGACCTTGCGAAGAAATCACTTGAAGGCCTTGGGTGACTTTCTCAAACCAAGTTTTGGAACAATCTTCAACTCCCTTGGACATCAACTTCACCATATCCTTCTTACATAAAAGCTATCAGAAACTCAAAGTCATCGAGCCTTTTATGCAATAATTACTGATCACTGCCCTTTTTTTCGGGATGTGACTTTTATTCGTAACACCAGCCCCACTCTTTCTATTCAGCGATTAGCGAGATCTCCTTTTACATTTGTGCGAATAGCCCATTCGTGCCAGCGACGACTTACCCAATGGCACTAATATTATTTTGACCACGAAATGGGTTGCAATTCTTGTTCGGAGCCAAGAGCTGTGGAAGAGGTAGATTTGAGCGGAAACTCCCATGTCCTGGCGCATGGCCTGATTCTAAAATTTGAAGGCAAATATTAGCGAAACACTAACAACCAAAGGATGAGCATGAAGAAACTCCAACCTTTGTATTCTTGCCAGCTAGACTGTGAATTAACAATGATGGGAACTAATCTGCATCGCCGCAACACCTCATAATGCACAACCTGACTTTCAAGAAGATCATACACGAGCGGATCAAAAGGTCCTATATCATAACTATCCTGTAATTTCTGCCGTCTCCTCTTCTTAATCTCCTCTCGACGTTCTTTAAATAGCGCTTGTGACCCTTCTTTGTCTGTTGGTGCCTCCGATGGCACCCTGCCGCGTTTCGATTCTTCGATTGTAACCACGTTTCGTGTCTCAGAGAGTGCACTGGGTGGGCGTGCATTGTAATCATTCTCTCTGCGTAGTTTGTAGTCCCTGCATAGTGCTTGGTGTTTTTGCATGTCAAATTGATGGCCGCTTTCCATAAGATATCTGACATCTAACAAAGGGCATTTTGTGGCAAAACTTTTGTAATTCGTGTCCATGATAATATAGTTTGACAAATGATCTATTAAGCTTGGTCTCCGAGTAGCAATAGTTAGTCAATTCAAAGAAAAAATATGTTCTGTGGTTCTTCGCACGTAGGAGAAAACGAATGGGGTCTCGAGGTAGAAATGACGTGGGAATAGGGACACTCGGTTGACTCACCCAAGTGGGATGTTTCTAGTGAATTGACAAAAACGGCTCTACAATTTGGGTTATGTATAATACTCACGCCATCGAAAAAAGCATTACCAATGAAAATTGTCTTGTGAAATATGTTTGGCTTGAATGTACATGGGAATATATTAGGTAGCATACTTTCTGTGTAGTTCGCAAAGACAGCTAATAGAGCAAAGTATATCTGCACAAATTAACCTGCTTTGGAAACCGCTGATTATCGTAGTAATGACAATCTGCAATGCCATATAACATAACCACCGGTCACAAATTTTCCCAAGGTGAAGCAGTAATGCCTCTTTTGATATAGCAATTGTGGATTCCATGACAAATTCTCCGACACTTCTCCCAATACCGTCACATCGTTCATGTGAAATCACTTGAGACAAGCCAAAAAAAAGTTTGATATCCTCCAAGAAGCGGCGATAGTATAGATGTTTAATAGTGTAGCTCTAGCCATGCATGATTCGATCACATCCTCACAAGTCTTCCCATTATGGCTGCCTCTATGCCTTCTAGAGATTGACGAAATTTCCAACGAGAAACTCGAAAACAGCCTTCTTTTTCAACATACATTCAACTCCCATCTCCAAACTCATTGTACGAAATGCTGGAGAAAATTTGTGATTCCTTCAGTGCTTCAGCGCGTCCCTTCAAGCTTGCTTCTTATTCTTCCCCTAATTCTCCGCATCACTGCTCTTATCTTTCTCAATAGTCGCCTTCTCCTTTCCACCCAAGATAAATTTTTGGGGCTTGTCCATTTATTTTGCCAGCCCAAATACATCATGTAGATCATCTTCTTCTAAGCCAGCAGCAGCCCTAATTTGATCCAGATTCGGATGCATCTCTCTGATCAATACTTCGATGTACTCCTCAACGTCCTCATCAATGTTCTTCTCAGGTTCATCCTTAATTTCATCCTCTATGTCCTCCGAGTCTTCTCTGATTGCTTCCTTAACCTTTAGCTCGATACTCCTCTCCTCTAGCATAGAATCGGACGGCTGTTCTTTCAACATTTTGAGAGTGTCCACCAGCTCCTGTGCCATCTCGCACATTGTAGTCCAATCCTCGCTTGAGCACCCGGAAACTCTCATGTTCTCCAAATCCTCATACATATCCTGCATTAATTTATTCGTAGCTTTCTCGAGTTCTAGTTGCGAATTGACGGCTTTCCATAGCATATATGAGACCCTGCGTTCTTTTTTGACTGCTTCCCGGATGCTTGTCATTTTGCGGTTGGGAGGTACTACGATGAGGATACCTGAAAGAATTGCCCAGGAACTGTGTTGGAATGCTATGACTCCCAGTGTTTGTGCTAAGCAGAGAATTAAAATTGAAACGAGGACCACGATATAGCAGTGTAGTTTCGAATGTGATCGCACGAACGGTTTTTCGTGGTATTATTTGAAGAGCTGGAAAGAAAGTATTGTAAAAGGTGTGGGCAATGAAGGTTTGATTTGAAACTCAAGATTGGATTTCGCAAGCACAAGTATGGCAGGCACGATTGTCCTTAGTTCCACTTTCGCACTATGCAGCCTCTAAAGTAGGAAATCTAATGAGGATGAATATTTGAGACTGATTCGATGAGAGAAGCCCAGCACGATACATTGGTCCAGAAGTTCTGAGGCCAAAGGTGTAAGTTCGTGTTATTAAATGTGCAATGGAACTGGAAGGTTAGTTCATGTGACGTTGGCGTGACTGCCCAGCATAGTGACCATATTCCGATTCAAACACTCGCACTTTCTAGTCTCTAGATCTAGATTTAAACAACGGAGGACAGGTCGATATTATATCAAAGAGTGCACAGTTTTATGAGTGGAATGAATTTTTAATTCAAAGATAAATATCCAAAAGTCAGGCAATTCTTAGTATTCCGGCGTGCCGTATCAGTCCTCCATCCCAATTCTAGTATCTGGTACCCGTGCTAGTAGCCACTGAGTTAAGATTACATCGTCGCATGTCCCTACTCCTGATTGGTAAATCCGCTGGAGCTGCTCATATGTATGAGCTTACCATATCATTGGAACTTCCATCTTCCGAAACTGTCTTTCGCCAGCCATAAGATTTCTTGTAATCTCCAATTTCCCTGTTGGATTCCGCCAATTTCACTTCAAGCTCATCGTTTTCCTCCCTCAGTGACTTTTCTTTTACTACTAATGCCTGGAATTCTCGTTTTAATGATTCTACTTTTTGTCTAAGTTGCTCGTCTTCTTTCTGCTGATCCTCGAGCCGTCTCTGCTGCTTTTTTGCCAAGCTCGAAGCTGACTGAGGAGTTTTTGCTTCACTTCCACTCATTTTGAGAATCGACCTGACCTCATAGTTAGATAAGACTATCCATCTCGCGAGTGAAAAAACACTGCTAAGAATCCTTACGAAATAGAACGACTTATTTGTTCTTTAAGCTTGGTTTTAAAAGAGGCAGAGAGAAGGGCGGATAGAGCCTGGTCCTATGGATAAGGTGAGCGACAAACTTTACATAGTATCCGCTGGAAATCATACTTGAGATTGCTTTGCAGTGTTGTTCTGAACTCTTAGTTTGGATAACGAAACGGCCTTGTGGATATGTGCTAGCTGTGTTGTTTGGTGCTTGGATTTGTTGGGTGTGTTGTAGAATAGTAGGAGGAAGAAAGAAAGGAAGAAAGAAGTAAAGGTTTTGCAGACAGAGGTAGCATGTATGAGTAACATCATACTGACTTGCATTGTAAATACTCTTGATCGAGTCACTCATGCCTCGAAATCTGTGGTCCATGACTATTCTCGTTTAAGATATAAAAATCATAGTCAAGATTTTGAGAGGTCATATTACGTGGTGCTTAATGAGGACATGCATTCACATTTAGGACAATGATATTCAATGTGTAGCTTCACTCATGGTAATATAGTAATCTTTACTGTAAAAGTTCAAGAACATGGTTCATTTGTGTGTTAAATACTGCCAAAGCCATCTGTTATTCCGCGTATCATTGTTTATTAATATCTACGCTCCTACCCCACGATTATTCACTCACGGATTCCAAGGCTGTTGTATCTATATTCTAGTTAGCTACCTGGATATAGTGTCATTTTATTTGAGCCCCTCATACCATGAAGTTACCATGTTACAATTCCACAACTATAGACCAGATTTTTCGCTACCGTCAATGCCAACGCTCATCTTTATATCTGTGTTCCAAAACGCCTTGCCCATATTTGTTTGGGAAGTAATCTCCTTACCATGCTCAACCAAGTCTTTTTGTTCTTTTTCCACGAGAGTGTGCAAGCGGATAATTTGCCACATGATGTTTGCTTGAGATTTATCTTTGAGCTCAAGGCGTGAAAGAGTCGGCACAATGGGCCGCCCCTGGAGGAAGTACGACATAGCTTCAGTAAGCTTTCCTTCGTAACTGCTAATGATACCATAAAGATTTTCCAGGAATAATGGAGGTAAACACACATCGGAGATTTCTTTCATATTCAGAACATGCTTATGAATACCGTCCATGTCTGTTCAAGTCAAATCTCTCGTTATAGATTCGCATTTAACTTCATCGACATATGTACCGGCAATTCGCAGTCCGTACAATTCCCGGAGAATACTGACGGCTTCAGTGGGAAGATCTTTACAGCCAATCTTCCCACTGAACTCGCTTTTGAGGCCATGTCTCATTTTCTCGAACGTGTTTTCGGAGACCATTTTATTTTCCCTGCGAGGTTAGTTGACTGGCTTAGTGAACTGAAGCATCACCTTCGACTCACAGATGCTGGGAGTGGTACGATAAGAATTCGTAATGATGATCGTGTTATGTTGTGTGTTATGTTGTGAGAGGTTGCGAGAAGACCCTATTGTTGCGGAAGCTACAGCAGCTCTTGCAAAGATCCTGGGTGGAAAGATTCGGCTTCTTATTGTGCAAGCGCGAGGTATTTTTGGCCGTTGTGGAATGATGTTGCTACATGGAAAATGAGCATTGAAAAGAAGAGAAGGAATTTTATAAGCTTAGCACCACTAAGGTATTCTTCGTAAAGTCAAGAAGCGATTCATAAATTCCGCAATTCACGGTGATGTGTCAGAGGACATTATTCTTTGCAGTCACAAAAACTAGCTGATTCATAATATCTACTCACTCATATTATGGATCATGATACCCAAGTATACCTAGTTATTCAAGCTGGATCATGGCCGTACTGGCCATGACTAGAATGATCACTTCTCTACCCATTTAACGTTGATCGTGAATAGGTTGAAGGTACTGGTGAAGATATATATTATCTTTGAGATGCTGGCATGACATTTTATGAGCCAGTAATAATACGTTTTATTAAATGCTTTAGCTGGGCCGCCACCTCTGTCGTTTTCGAAGCACAGCAGAGTCCATCCTTGATCACCTTTTGCTGAGTAGGTCATTTCAAGCTGAAGACTCTCCATGGAGTTGTACGAGGGGCTACACCATTAACGGTAACGGCAGGAAATATGAGTAAATGATTAGACACCTTGCGGATGAAATAAGTAATCGAGGTGTTTTGCTGAGGAAATGTAGAATTTGTGGATTCTGGTTGTCTTATATTTGTGTTCGTGCAAGATTTGTGCCCTGATGTTATAATGAGGAGGATAGAGTGAATTAATTTGTCTCCAAAGACTGGTCTCAATGGCAAGAAAATAGTATCATGAGGAGAGAATACTCACAGGGTTTCAAAGTTATACATCATGTTTCAAATGGCTGTAAGCATATGAAAAGAATCACCCTATGCTGCAGAGCAATGTATTGAAGTTTCTTCAACTCTGATACCTCAGTCAACCATATCTGAATACAAGATTCATTCACTACATGTAGCACTTGATCTCTCCTCTCAGCCACGCCAGAAAATTGGGAAAGGAACAACAAATAGGTACCAAGCATAGCTATCGATTTTACGATAAAGCCACAAAAGACCATTTTTATTTTACATATAATCACCAGAGAGCCGGATGAAGTTTGGCATTGCGCCTGTTCTTTCTTCATGCACCTACAGCCCAAGGTCGAGTCAGCAGCTAACCAATTACCAGTTTCCCCAAATCCACTAGATATGAAACCTCAAAATGAAATTGCCGCGCAGTAGCATGTTAAAGAAGGTTATGGGGACATGTATGTTAGAAGCAAAAGGACTAAGGATTTGGTGGTTGAGCAGGAATGCGGGGTCGAATCATCGATGTTTCTTTAGGGAGACTGGGTTGTACATATATCATGGTGTTGAGAGGATTTAGGCGATGGATTTAAACACTTCAAAGATTTTGCATGCATCTAACTTGAGCGTGCAAGTAAAACATGTTTCGGAGATTTGTGACGAGATTGAGTGGATTCGTAATGGCACCACGATCACTACCCACCAGCCATATTTCGTGTCATTTTCCAGCCAGTGTGATAGATGACAGTAACTATTAGCATAAGTCAACCTCATCTTGATGAGTTGTAGTGCTGCCTCTGCCTGCACTTGCTCATTGACCCTCGCTTGGAATTACGCAGCATGTATCCGAGATTTCTCGCGATGTAGAGAAACGCTCTCACATGATCTAAAAAACATGCCATAGAAGAAACTTTCGTATAGACGTTCAAAGCATAGTCCATTTATAGTATATCCCACAGAAGTTAGCATCTGCCGCCCCGCTTACTTTTCCCATATCTTTCAGATCTTATATTATGCATGGGAACCTAACTGTGTTCTGAGAAGATGACTGTTGGTACGAGAAGGATACGGAAGACGTAGCACCCACGGATTACGTAGGTCCTGTATGTCTAATTGTATTCTGTCTAAAGAGCTAGCTACATATTGAAAGTAGTAAGTCTTATATAGACTTACTAAAAGAGCTAGTCTCTTTCGCGTTCGCTTAGTTCTTTATTACAGTAGTAATTGAATTGAAGTCATTCACTTCGTTCACACAATGACTGACATACATCACTGTGCCGATATACCAAAGGTGTGCGAAACGGAAGATAATACACACACGTAGTGGTCGTCGAATGTAACATATACCTTCAGCAGCTGGTTACTTTGGTGGTTTGACTCCTTACATATTTTATTCAGACTAAAGATGATTTTCGAAGTACTCTCCCTCAAAAATTTGGACTGAGGAAAAGAAGTTGTTCCCTGGTGACATACTTCATCATTGACCGAAAAGACGTCGCTACTCCGTCTCTCCTATCTCACCCCAGAGATAGTCTTGTCGGCGACAGCTTCAGAGATCAAAACAGGTAAAAGGGTAGTTTTTGGATGGGATATGACAAGGCTGGAGTACTCACAGTTTGGAGGACGAAAATGTGGGCATAAAGATTGTTCCACTGGATGGATCTGGTGTGATTGAATGCGGGGTATGCTTCGATGATGACTATCATATTAATCTCCGTAGGCTATCGCAATTCTCTTAATAGTCTTGAATGCTCTATGGTATTTTCACAGAGTTCCCAATCAGAAATCTCTGGTTCGAGGTTCTTGACTGGATAATGGTCAAGTGTCTAAAGAGGCAGGTGAAACCCAAGATGTTTTCATCTCAGATTCTGTTGGCATAGATTATGGTTTCACATGTTCCGAGCCAGTACACAAGCATCATCTAACCTGGAAAACAAAAACAAAGTCAGTGGAATAACTTTTGACACTACTCCCAGCTCACAAAATTCTTCCGACGCCTCTACATAGCAAGGCCGACTCTCTTATAGAGGGACTACGAAAGACGATATTTTGAATACAACTGGAGCATTGGGAATCAAAAAGAATTTTCGGTTTGTCCTAATTTTCCACTTCCTCCACTGCACTCCGCACATTCAAAAATACTCATAACCTCTAGGCCGCGGGATCTTATCGACTTCGCCCACTGGAGCGAGCACAAAAATCCCCTCGTATCAATTGCACCGACTTCCCCTCCACGATATTCCATTCAAAGCTATCCTTGCCATTCTCAGTGAACAAAGGTAACTCCTCAACGCGGTGCATCATTCCTGAATGGCAAAGTTTTACTGGTTCTCAAAACAAGAATATACGTCCCAAAGCACTCCCGAACATGCTGTTGTTAAAGCTAGCTTAGAGTTATTGGGGTGGTTATGAGATAGTGGGATATCAGCGGTGGCAGATGAAGCTATAAGCTGCGAGGTATTCCTTACAGAAGGAGAAATTAGCTGTCATGAATGCTTGCTTGGAGGTTGTGGATTTCCTATTGGTTAGTTACTCCCGCTGATTTTCTCCATCTGATTTCTCGCTCATTCGTCATTCCTTGATAACAACCACTCCCACCATTCTTCCTTTTCTCCCCACATCCCAAGCAGCTATTCACACAGTCTTTCTTCCATATCACCGGCCAAAGAAACTAAATTCTTTCTCAAACAGGCAAAATATTCGATCTCGAGGCCTTACCTAGTACCTGTCGCGAACTAAACCGATATTTGTTCTTCCCAACATCCATGCCATTAAACATACCAGGTGAGGTATCTCCACCTTTAAATGCAATGGCTATATTAAGGGAGTGATAAAAAAGTTGAAAGTGAAAGGAAAGAGGAGTGAATAGAGTGTGGGGGATTGAACAGAAAAGAGAAAAGCTTAAGAACCGTGATCATAATGTAGAAGGTTGGATAATAGTTTTAGGATTGCGAGTAACGTAGGCCTATTGAACTTCTGGATATCGTAGCATTTCATTGAACGACAAATGAAGTTATAACATCTGTCATTTCCAGATGATTGAGAAATTGTCACATTGAATCGACATTACAAAACTCAGGCCAAGCCCATCATTTCCTGATCACCCTCTAGACTCTCACAGCCTTCAACCCCAAAAGGCCTAATCAAAATGGCAGATGGTTGAGAAGGCCAGAGAAGAACGGAATTGGCCCAAACTGATTAGGTAGAATTATACTGCCCAAGAAACGATGAAGTTGACCTAACGCAACTCTGGCCAAGGCCACCAGCCATCCACTCCGGTCTTCATCGTTCCCCGCCCCCCGGAGGGGACGGAGTCCGAAGACAGGGGCGACAAAGTGGAAAAGTGGTGGCCTTGGCCTAGAGGCAATAGTGAGTTCAACCCACCATCCCTTGCCTCCCATTCCTGCTTCCAAGCGCCTTGCTCCCTTCCTTGTGCCAAAGCTAGCAGCCCAGAATCGCGTTCTACTACACATCATTTCATTCCCCCCCAAGGGAGAAGATCAGAGTAGTAGAAAGCGACTCGGGCTGATAGCTTTGGCACAAGGAAGGGAGCAAGGCGCTTGGAAGCAGGAATGGGAGGCAAGGGGTGGTGGGCTGAACTCAGAATTGCACTGAAGAAGAAAAGGAAAAAGTGAAGGACATCGAGGGGAACCCTTTATTTATAGGAGTGAGAACTGAGAGCTGCCAGAAAGATCACCACGCTAGGAAACAAGTACAGCCAGATTCACAGCTGTTGTATGGATCACTATGCTAGTAGATTGAAATACGGCTACTTTAGGAGGGAGAATCGGTGATAGAACCATCTAGATCATAAAACGTCTGGATTAGGCCAAAGCTAATCATGATTTAAACTTTCGAAAGACAAATACAGCGACCACGCTAGACCTTTTTTCCCGAACGTCCGACTCAGGATATTAGCAACCGCATTAAAACATTCTCTAAGGCCCTTTTCAGATATCCTAAAGCCTTAGCCTCATTAGCCAACGGGTTGGAACACGGGCTCGCCGAGCATTTGTGCTTGATCATCGATGAGTCCAGCCCAGCTTTTCTGGTACACGTATCGCCAAAATTGATGAAATAATGACATTATATTCTGCGGCAAGTCCTAGCTACTGCAAATCATCGATCTCCAATCGACCGAACTAATGGCACTGACAGCGCCGTTATTAGATCACACTTGTAAGAGACGCTAGCGACCTCGACCTCGAACTTTCATGAGTCAATGATGCAGCAGTGTCACTGCCATTCCCATCTGGTCCGAAAACATGTGTAAACATCAGCCTTCAACTACGATCTCTTTTGGATAACTGCCTTTGGCTAGTCTGACATTCTACTTGTGGCCAGCATGCAAGAAAAGACCCGGCGATCATCCAACTAAAACGATTGATTGCTATGGCTTCCATGATCACGTCTGTACGTCATTAGGTGAGGCTAGAATGACATCCCAATACTTTCCTAGCTTTGACATCTTGTCCAAAAAATCTTGTTTTCAGCTAGAATGGAAAGTGAGGTATTCCTGAACCACATAACGAAATAGGATACCTTTTCGCCCGCCCAGATGACCAAAGCTTTCACTATCCATACATACTATTGCACGTCCCCGTTTTCCTTCCCTCGATGAAGTTTGAAAGAGAACATGGTACGCAGCTTAAAATCACCTCTTTTTGTCCGTGTTCCTTGGCCCCTTCCTTACCACATGTGCATCTTGACTCAAGCCCTTGTCCACCTTCAAACCCTGGGAGAATCCCTTGGTAAGTTTATTATCGCTTTGCTTCATAGCTAGTATTCTCCAAGGTTTACTCGGGTGCATGTGCTTCATCCATCATATTGATGAGATGTAAGGAGCCGGCAGAAAAAGCCTTGGTATAAATTTCAAGAGCTAATGCCGTTCCGTAGTCTCTCATCCCATCCATTACTGTAACCGAATATCAATATGCAGAATTTAACAGCCTAAAAAATGAAGAAATCAAACATCCGAGGTTGTAAACTTTTATTTGTTACACCGGTGGTGTTAGACGCGTCTTTGCTTTTGTGTTATGCTATACGTACAACCGCATCCAAACCTTGCTACTTGGACGAATAATCTATTTTGCTCTTCCCTACGTTTCTCCCGCCTCTGCAGCCATGCCTCTTTCCAAAAATGGCAGAACCCAAACGTATAAGCATTTTTACAGTGGATGACGTTGGTGATAAACCCAAGACAAAACCATTATTCCGCCTGTTCTTCCCGCCCATATTCCAATCCCGTTCCCGAGTCACGTGCCCCTTAAACAACGGAATTAAGTTTGACAAGTCTGTTTCTTGAATGTTTGCTGATTATAGAGAGTTGATACTTAACTCCTGAATGTAAAAAGAGGTTCAAATATCACAAACGCCAGAATGATGCAGTGTAGGAATACTCCCATCATATAGAAAAGAATATGCCATGTAGTCCAAGCAATGCTCCGAAGTCAACTCCTGATGTAGATGAAACCCTTGATTTCCTTCTCAATTCATGATGATTGTTTCTGCCGACCGGATATTCTTTCACCAGGAATCCATATATGAACTTTGTTGTTAATAGCCCGCAGGAAATTTTATTTTTGCGGCATCTCAGGGTGACTCAAACTGGCCATAATTTGAAGGCCCTTTAACTTTATAGTATTTCGTCTTCTTCGTTGATTCGGCCTACTCTTACTCCACCAGGACTGACTCTTTCGGGTCCCCTAAGTGGCTCTGGAGGTGGCTCATCAATCATACAAGCGTTCTCAAGCATGTTCGTCCATTTTCCACTTGTCCCCGCATGACTATGCTTCAAATGCTGACGAAAATGATCTGCGCGGAAAAACTTCTTTGCATGGTTACATTCTCCAAACTTATGCATATCTTGCAGATGGGCACCCCTGATTTCCCAGTCCTCACCTGTCGCCGCAGGTATTGGCGATCCCTCATGATTCGTGAAACCGCTCCTTAGGAAATCTTCACCACAGTATCCACAAGTATCCGCATCATTAGGACGCGAAGGAGAAGGGTGAAAAGCATGCGCCCAATCTTGCAGCGCAGCGCACGACCAGGAATGACGGCGAAGATGCAAAGAATTTTGATGCCTCTCGGCCTCGTTCTTATTCTTGAAACGATTGGGGCAGTATAGGCATTCGTATTGCTTTTCTTGTTCATGCGCGCTGATCTGTGGTTAGCATCAACAGATTATTAGGTTTAGAGAGCACTGACTTGAGTTCTTCCTGGGTGTCAAATTTCTTGGGCTTTTTGGGGCAGCATACACAAATGAAACCGCCTTGTCTGCTAGGAGCACTGTTGTGTTTCACGTGGCCTAAGACCTCTGGCATCTTTCGTGCATTGGTTAGAGGCCGGCTTTCAGATAAAGCTCGGTGATGGGCAGTTCTAGCCGAAATCGATCCTCTTGGGCTGGGGTTTAGCGATATCGAACCGTTATAAGACATATCGGGGTTGATATCCATGGGCGCGGGTGGGAGACCTCCATGAGACAGCCTAACGTATGAACCCAAGCTGGTTGCGCTACTAGCAGCCACTGATAATGTAGATGAGAATGAATTTCTGGGTAGAGAAGCACTAGATGAAATAGACGTAGAAGTCGAATGAAATCGTGGACTCGGTGTCGAACGCGAGCCAGACTCACGACGTCGAGCAAGATCACTTGCACTACCCACCGTGCGCAGATGCAGGCCATCATCCCTGGGAGGGGAAGATGCGCGCCGTTTTTGCCCGGCTGTAGCAGAGCCTGGAGAGTATCCTTCACTCCGGCCGTGGTATTCTTCTCCTATCTGTAATCGTCTCAAACCCGTTTCTTCCATATGAAAACCTTCTTCGTACTCTGGAGAAGGCATGTGGAAGCTATCCCTAGATTGGCTAGCAATACTCGATGCATCATCTGCTATGCTTCCTGATCTCCTGGGGTAATGTAGTGATGATCTTTCATTGTCTATGATATCGGTTGGCGATCTATAATCAAATGTATTCAAGCTAAGTCTGGTATATGGATTGCCAGGTGAAACGCCAGATGACAGAGGCGAATCTGCCCAACGATTTATTGGACTCTCGGCCAGCGCTGGCTTGTGTGTATGGATTGGCAGAGACAGTGGCTTGAGAGCAGGATGGCCATGTTCCCGCGCTATTCGAGATGTTGGCGATACATCGTTTACAGATGAGCTAAACGTAGATTTTGCGAAAGGTCTTGATTGTGTAAAATTATCTCCTCTCCCACCCAACTTCTGTAACAATGACTGGTCGTATGCTTGAGCACTAGTTTGAAATGCATCGTGGACCGAACTTTGAAAGCCAATTGATGTTTTCGATCTGCGAGAGGAAAGATTAGCCCAAAAATACGAGAGAACGCTTCATCATCATTGGTAAAGGATTGGCAAGCAGATTGGCGATGCTGTCTGCGACACGACCCAGTACCGGAAGCTTTCGCCAAAGATCAAAATAGTAGCACTCACTGTGTCGAGCCAATGCTTGCATTGGAAGCAGAAAGGCTTGCATATCCCTCATCTTTCGGCAACGCACTCAAATGGTTGCTTGCGTCTTTCGATGTGTGTGCAGTAATAGTGGCGTTTGAGCTCCCTCTGCGTGCAACATCTGGTCGGTCATCTGAAATGCTCTTGCGATTATAGCTCCCGTACAAACTTGATCCAGGGGCCACAGCTGATAAACGCCCTTCCCAATTGACCTCCCGGTGCTGGTTTGCCCACTGCCATCCAAGATCTCCCCTCCCATTATCTGCAATGTCTGGAATGTATCTCGGTGGTGGTAAAGGAGGAGGAGGAGCCTCTCTAGCATTGGGTATAGACATTGGACCAGGAGCAGCTGCTGAAGATGTGGTCGAATGGTATCTATGTTCATCTGAGTATCTATCGGGGTATCGATCGGGATGATGAGAGTCTTGTACGCAGATTTCTGGTAAGGGTGTGTTGAAGCCAGGCATCTGGCCACGGATAGGAATATCCATTGCGTAGGTAGGCCACAGGCTATGGAAAATTAAGTGGATGTAAATAGTAGCCCTCCTAACAACATGAGCTGACCTCCTCTTCGTCTAGAGGTGGCCAAGTCGGACGTGCCGTTTTGCTTGGGAGGGAAAAGTCGAGAGTGGAGAAGAAAGGAAATCGGAACATGTATATTTCGTCGAAAGAAAAGTATATTAGTTACAAAAAAAAAGAAGACTAGTTCTGAGCCATTACATCCGCACTCCAATGATGAGTTTATTTTTCTATAATGCAAAATAAGTTGGGGAGGTAAGGTAAGATCGAAGAGTCCGCGAAGTTGACGTTGTTTTGCGAACCCTTCATAAAATGAGATGACGGGGCGAACGTCTGTGGTTATGAAGGAAGGAATAATAATAAGTACGGAGGTAAGTGTAAGTGTAAATGTAAGTGTGAGTGTGAGTGTGAGTGTATGGGTATGGGTATGGGTATGGATATTAGTATGGGTATGGGTATGGATGGGGATGGGTATGGGTATGTTTAGGCCAATTTTTAGCGGAAGGGCTGAATAGTAAGTACAGTAGTACTATAGTAGGGTAGGTAGTAGAGGGAGGTGCTAACGACCCAGAAACTAAAATGAATTGAGAAACTGAGTTTCAAACTAATACGGTCAGAAAAGTAAGTTCGTGTCCGGTATCTGGTATCTGGTATCTGTACGATAGACGATAGTCGATAGTCGATAGTCGATCGACGACAAGATGATTTGAAAAGGTTCGAATATGAATGCAGTAATAAGAGTCAGAGAGAGATAGACGGATGTTCAAGTATGTCGGTAGACCAAGTAGTGATAATAAGGCAAGTCAAAATCATGGTAGTAACTATGTCATAATATACCCAGTACATACTCCGTACATACTCTGCACATACATCCATACATCCATACAATTTCTAAATCTTATGGTCGTACATTGAATGTAATTAATTATTCCATCGGCCATTCCCTCCATAAGCCCATAATCTCATAAGCCTTAACCATAGAAATGACAAACAATAGGGCTGGGGGATACTGGGGACCTCATTCGGAGAGTGGAAAAGTGACGGGTGGGAGCGGGAAGCCAGCCAGAATCGAAGTCGATAGGCGGATTCCAAGTACCCAGGTATCCTCCTTATGCGTTGAACAGGATGTATGGATAGGATGTATTGGACCTTGGTTACGGGTTCACTAAAGGACAATGTGGGACTCTTCTCATTTCTTAGAGGGAAGAGAGTGAGGTGGGGAATTCGGAAACAGGGGAGGACCCAAAGAGGATGAGATGGATAGGCGATGGGATATTGATTTGATCGTAGATGGACAGATACTAGATACTGGATACTAGACTAAATGTGTACTGCAGTGTAGATGAAGATGGTAAGATCTTACGATATCCATACCCATACCCAAGCTTTGTCACTAGCGAGGTGAGGACGGTAAAATCTCATAGAGTTCAGGCCCTCATTCCTTTTACATTTTGCATCAGAGCAGGCAGTCCTCGAGTAGACAGATTAAGAGCTAATTACTAGGTAGGTCAGGTAGGTAGGTAGGTATTCGAGTTGCAGGTCCGTTCTTATGACTAAGTGACCAAGTAGCTAAGTAACTGAGTGACTGAGACTGAAACCAATTGACTGACTGACTGATTGACTGGGTATTCGGTAGTCAGTCCTATGTAGAGATTAGAGAAAGTATACCCTACTTCGCTAGGGTCATCCATCATATGTCGGTTGATGTGGATATTCGGATGTTTTCGCCTTTCTTACCTTCTCGAACAACTTATCAAGCAAGGTAAGAAGATTTAAGATAAAAAAAAATTGTCAAAGCCAAGACAGTGAAAAGGGCTGTTTGTCTCAATTCCCGGCGCACGGTAGTATGGTAGGGTTTTCTTCTTTTTCTTCAAGAAAAGGAAAACGTACCCACTAGCAGGAGTTTCTGGAGTACCAACCCGAGATAGGAAACATTCTTGGTTGATCTAATTTGGTGAAGCTGTGACGGGCAACTGATGTGATGATGATGATGATGATGATGACTTTTTGATTCTATTTTAGACGTTTCGATCTTTTTATATTATATTTGGCAATGACACTTGCGGATTAGGTCTGATTTCCGGATCTTTGTACTGTTTTGATCTCAAGTGCAAGGGAGCACCGCGTGAAAGTGGGTACAAGAACACGATGAAAGGCAGGCGACGGCAGTTGATCAAAAGAAAAGAAGAGTATGTTGATTTGGAGAGGAATGGAAGGAGAGCGAAGGGAGAAAGTAAGAGGAAAGGCAATTTTCAGTCTGACAGAGTCAGCTCACCCAAGTAAGGTATAAAGATATACACTCCGGGACATGCAGCGGGATTGATTTTATAATTTCAATCCATCTATTTTGATGCTATTCATCTGAATTATAAGACTTACAACATTTATGCTTTTCGTTTCATCCAACTTTCCATGCAGTAATGCTCCTGGTCTAAAGAACTAGGTTTAAAATTGAGTCTCCAGACTTTGTTGAGTCTCCTTGACGTCGAATGGGCTCATTCCTGAGAATTAGTTAGGCTACCCGCTGTGAATCTGTGATGTGCGCAATTCAGAATCCCACCAGCGCCAATGGTAGGTTTGTAAACTATAAATGATTGATTACTGCAACCTTGTCAGATAGATAGATAGATACTGTACCATGTATGGTTGCACTGCTAAAAAGGGTCACAGGGGAGTGGTAGGGCAATAGGCGGGCGGATTGATCACATATTCAATGATGATAAGTGCGAAAAGTTTAAATGCTCGAGTCTGATAGTCTCTGATGGAATCCTGATTGATCTTTTTGACACTTGTTATTGCCAATTGGTATTCTTGTAAGCTTCATAGGACTATACGTATTCGTACAAGTAAAGTATCTAGGTAGTAATTGAGAAGCATCTGGACCTCTTACTTAATTAGTTCATTGCATTTACTTAAGCCGTGAACATGACTACTACCCCTTTTAGCTACATCGTCTGATATGAGCTTAGCTCTGACATTTTTCCCAATTTTCTTCATTGGTCGGTACAAAATCTCCCGCTCCACACTACCTTTTCAGCCTTACAAGTTCTCCTCAGGTAACCCCAAAGAGCAATGATTTGGATTGTGCAACCACACACCTTTTTTTTAAATATACCAACTGGTTTTATATATCAAGAGGATTATTCATTTAGACTTAAAATTTTCATCGGAAGCGAGGGTTGAGAAAAGGAGTTGATTGTGAGATTACAGATTACTCCGTAGAACATCGAATATTCGAGTATGATGCGATGAAATGAAATGAATATACAGAGTGCACGATTCTCCATTGAACAACGGTTATCGAACATTAACGGTTTACGGTAAAGTGTGGTATTGTAGCTAATGCAAATTCAAGGATTTTGATGCATCAATAAGTCAGATCCTTGAATTGAGTTCATCTAAGACAACTTAACAAATGTTTATTACTCATTTCTGAATTCTTACGGCGAGAGTCACTCTATTGTTCATGCTGGAGACTTCTTTAAAAGAGATATAAATGGATAGTGATGTTTTCCTACTGTCATACTAAATATGAATCTACCTCCGCAGTCATCATACCCTACCTGTGTATCAATTGGTTACTACCTAGTACAAGGTCTATCTATACCGAAAAGTTGTGCAGCCTTTTGGAGAGTCAACTTCCTGCAACTTACTACTGCAGACTGCTAAGATCTCGTAGCCAATACAACTAACTCCAAGTCCGGAAGAAATTTCATCCATTCTTTTTATCCTCCATTTGGTGTCCCATACAAATTCAAACCTTCCTTGCCGGACTAAGCCGCCCACCACTTTCGCCCCAAGACCAGAACAACCTTTGAATCGTCACAGATTGACTCTGGTACCCTGTTTTGAGTTATTTGGATTTAGTATGAAGATCTAGAGATCTAGAGCACAGCCACTGCTAAGTTAAAAAGAAAGGCACTTATCATATTTTCAAGCTGGATATCTGATATCTCGGCAAAGATCTTACTCCGCATTATGCTGGTTGTTGTTGTTCGTATTGATATATCACTCCGGCCTATACACATCTCGGGGATTTTACACCATAAGCCCTGCTTGAATAAACTGAAAGTCTGAAACCAAATGCGATGTCGTGTCTTGCGGATAGGGCAAATGTAATGATTGGCATGATTGGTTAGCCTAGTACATGCTAGCACTACTCCACATTCACAAGGCTCGTGTTAATCTTCGAAACGGAGGTACAGGCCGTACAACATTACCACCTTTCTCTCCGACTTGTGATTGCATTTATCCCTTTCTAGATCATCATTGAAAGAGAGGATAATTTCCCCCTCAATGGATCAGATGCTACGTCCTGTTGCATCTATCTCATATTTGAAAGCAATTGAAGTATTTCCTTGCTCAAGTCATGTTGATCATTATGAGCTGTCTGGTGAGACTTGGGTCGTCTGGTACTCTACACACAACGGTCTGCAGGTACATTGTGTCTAAATCACGATGATGAACCTAAAATTTCGTTAACATCACTGGCATTTTGGTAACTCAATATTCGGCTGCGTGTCCTAAGCTCTACCACTCTTCAGTATCCACAATAGTTTAAGGATAAGTGTGGTCTCTTGTTATTCATATCAAATAGAAGAACAGGTATCCTCGAGTGCAACTTTATTACCCCGCCTCTTGAGCCAAATGCATGTGAAACGGTCTGGCTGCATCATCTGCAATTTTTTGTCCAATCCAAAGGTATCTCACATCACCCATCTACTTCCTACATGTACATCAAAATATTCAAATATTGGTAAGTCCCTCGATCTTATGAGAGACCGGGTAAACTCACAACAAGGCAATATCGAGGCAAACCAATCCCAAGATCCCAGTATATGCAGCACGCCGTGATCCCATGTTGGTTGACCCAGCACCTACCTACTTATGTTACATTGAGGTTTCTTCAGCGAGCGACTGGCGTCCATCCATCCATTCATCCATTCTATTCATACCCCACTCGACACCGACGATTTCGTGCGCCTCCATTACGGTAACGCAATACAACGCCAGAATCTTCATTCCCTTCTCACGCTTGCGAATCATTTATTGCACCTATATTAAGAGCCCTCGGTGCTTCTGACCCGATGCTTTCATTGGAGGGAACTTGACAAAATTACCGGGTGGGCAACACACGAAAAATGCAAAGAGACGGACTCGGGAAAGCAAAACTTGCTTGCTTGCATATTTCTAGTATGTCCGAGTGAAGACATGCATAGGAGCAGTCAAAAGTAGCTCGCAGTGTAGGGTAAGGTAAATGTAAGGAAGGTAAGGCGGCATGGGTTAGATGTAAAACACGATCTCCATGAGTCCGTCAGCCTTTTCAAGGCCAAATGATACCGGGTATTGTACTCTTTTGACTTACCCTCCGTGTACACATATAATTGATCCGAGCACATCAACCTTGAGCAGGTCTTCTTGCCGATATTCCTGTCGTCTCTTGCGGGTATTACATGACATGCACGTACTTTTCTCCATTGGGACCGTAGGATTCAGTACCATGTCAGTCCCTACATCCTGCATACACAGAAAGTCGAGATACCTTCAACTCTACTCTCACGTAAATTATACGCGAAGGTAAAGGCATTATGCTGATATGTTATTGGATTAGTTTGGCAGAGGCTTGCTCAATTGGTCACATTGAATTAAACACAGGGCGACATGCTTATTTCAACTTTCTACAGAAACTCGAATGTGTAATGTCTCTCTTTGCACTCACCACACCACCAAAGGAGCCATTGCAAGCCCACAAACGTCATTAATATCAGCCCCCGCTCTCTCCACTTTTCTGCTAAGCCCCCTTCACTGAACCATGCACCCATTCGAGGTTCCGGGATAATGCCAACCACTGCTGTCCAGTACTGCTCGAGCGTACAGTAGTGCTGTGGGTGGGATTGAAACCCTTCTCGGTTGCAGTAGTGTCGGTCCCGACTCCATGGCTTTTGAAAGGTTTTTACTGGTGCGTGGGTGCGACTTGATGGATGGTTTACATATCATGAGCCCGTGTTTCTATGAGAGGAATGAGAAAGATGGAGACGGTAGATTGGACTTTAGGGTATGCGGTATGTTTGTGGAGCTTGAGGAGACAATGCTAACGGTAATGATATGAGTGCAAGCAGTGCAAGCAGTGCGATAGGAGGATGATGGTGAGCACCAAGCAGCAGTAACTACCCTGCACAGCTGATTATATGCCATATGATATAATTTTCTGAAAATCTTCGCTGTACAAAGTTACTCTGATTTTCCATCATTTTTTCAGCATTTTTATCTAGCATTTTTTTACCTGGTATTATTTGTGTACTTCTGAGCGCGCTTTGATAATGATCTAGACTGGATTAGTCAGGGCTGAGGGATTTTAGGTTGGACTAGTAAGCACAGGGGCCGAGGTACCTAGGTATTTTTCAGTAGTGTAGAAAGAGGTGGGATTGATCATTGATGGGATGCCGTGAGCGCGGTTGAGAATTCCATCCCACCGGCTAGTTATTAGGTATTTTGGTAATTTTTCGTTAAATTTGAACATAAACGATTTACCATAAATTCATAAATATGGGATGGAATAACAGAATACAATCATCAGAGGGAAGAGTAAAGTTAGATGCGGTAAGCCTGTTGGCGGCACAGCACCACATCTAGATTTCAATTTTTCAACCGTATCTGTCAACGTGGATGTAGTCTTGGAAGGGATTGAATCCTACATTGATAACTTAAGTCACGGCCGAGTATGGAGTAATCGTTACTCACCCATTTTCTATAGTGTAATCCATTTTATGCTGGAGAGGGTGATGGAAGGCAACATCGTGATCCTGTTTGGATTTTGACGGAGTGAGGATGACGATGAAGGAGTTTGAAAGGAGATGAGCCACATGTGCTTAGAGCAGGCTTTCCTAGATTTCTTGCTAATTTGAGTCCTGTCAGTCCAGTCCTTCCAGTCGCTCCTTGAAGAATAGTAATATGCATGCACTGCCTTGCAAAAGCAATCATCGAATTCACTTAAACAGCCTGGAAGCATCAAGTCCAACTCCCAAACATCCCACCGACCCCACTCTCATGCCCTTCGCTTGCTTAATCTCATTACCATCATGGAGAAAGTTCAAATTCCAAAAGCCGGTATCATATATTATTGACCGGGGGTTTTTCCTAATTCAGTACGTTTTCGGAGCAATTCCTAGCCTTACAAGGCTTATTTTAAATAGCCCCGAGGTTCGATAAATGTGGGCGGAAAGAAACAACCCTGACGATCAGTGATAGTGTGCGCGATCACATCCCATCCATCGCCACATTCTGGGTACTGGGTTATTGAGTCGCACTGTGCATGCTTTTTGGACCTTGATCACATAAGTTAGGTTGAGGCTATTGATGATCGAATACAAGGACTTTCCTCGAAGTCGGCGACCTGAACTGTTTGTTTGTTCCGAGGCGGAAATGCGGACGATGGCACAACAAAGATGGGATTGAATTGATGTGTGTGTGTGTGTATCAGATCAGCGTCGCGTGAGTGCCAGTGAAAATGGAGGGTGGATGACTTGAGATGGTGATAGGATAGGTGGGCGGGAATCTAGATCTGCTATTTTAGTTTTAGGTGAGTGCGAGTGGATGAGCTCCAACAAGTTCGCAGCGTGTCAGCCATCATCTCATCTCGATACTCGAAGGATACGGGCTCACATATTGCGGGGACGAATGGCATCTGACATTCCCATCCTTCAAGGCTTCAGTCAAATCCAACTTACTCAGTATTGATCACAACTCAAGCTGACTGTTATCTGATTGATATCGATTAGCATACGAAACTTCACACACCGGTATTGAGGCGAAAACCATGGTTGTACCAATCAGATACATGAACTGGGTATCGAGAGGAGGTACAAGTAAATCTCATCTCAGAAGAACCAATATAATATGCATCCATGAAGACTAGATTGTGCCCCAAACCGACGTTTCCAGCAGGACAAGGCTACAGTATAACAAAATTTGTCTATCTAGCTTTCCCAACAACGCCCCCGATTAGACATCTCCTGCTTTGATTGTTTCCCCACCAACTAATTCATTCACGCCAAATAAAATGCCCCGTGAGCAAGAGCCCAGATGTTCCTGCGCCTGTAAGCGGTCTTGGATGGATGTCTTTACCAGATCCGGAACAAAAGGGCTGAGAAATTAATATTAGAACTTTTCGGTAGATGGTGTGAACTGGAATCGATGTTGTAACCAGCCGCTGATGACATTGGCGTTGGGGCTAGATTACGTGCTAAGGTTGCTATAATATGGTTCCATATGATGCACAATTGCCGGAAATGGGACATCAGATTCTTTTGGTACTCGGTCTTGATTCTTGATTGATTGACTTCGATGCAAGAAATAAAAAAGCCTAAATCTTTCGAATCCGGAGTATATCTTTTCATTTTCAGCTAAACGCCAAGCCATCTGGATCTTTCCATTCAATCAATTCGAGTCCTCGGACTGTTACACAAACACATCCTCATGTAACAAAAATTTCCGTTTCTTTTTTCCCTTGGCCACCCTTATGAACGCCTGCCCGCCTCTAGCGGCCCGTAGCACAGTACCAAGCTCAACAACTGTGCCCCATAGGGCGAAAAAAGAAGGCTGAATCTCTGCACTGTTGCATGCACGCGGGATGTCCAAGCGAAACACGAGGTGCTGTATCACAGCACTTTTCCGCTTTTGGGATGAACATCGCCAATCTTCCGTTCATCGGTAGCGGGCGGAATCAGGTTGGGGGTTTGTGTGGGTGGCCTGGATGGCCATATGGACACACGAGTTTTTTGTTAATACGATTTTTGATTGCGTTTGTGCACGCTGATGTAAACTTCTTAGCTACATGTGATATACTGTATATGTTGTTGGGCGGATCAGCCTTAGAGCTTATGTTGGGGATGATAATATCTCGGGTAGGGCTTTCGGTAGGTGTACGAACAGGGTTTGCTTGATATTAAATTTGTGTTAGGTGAATTAGATGATCCTTGAGTCGGGAGCTTCGAACGGGATGTCTTCCACTTAGTCATGAGGATGTCTTATGCTGAGATGTCTGTGTCTTCGCTGAACAACCAAGGCTAAGACAATCTTAACCTTCGAAACATAGAGTCATAGAGTACCTTTGCTGGCTGCTGGCCACATACATAACACAACGTCCCATCACATTAGTAATCACCCCATGAACTATAGTAATCTGACAACTTCGGCCGAATCTCATCATTCGATCGGTTCTCATAATTTGACGACCCTCTCGCCTAATATGGATTCCAACTTATAAGCTCTGGCGAGTGACGAGTCTCATCATGGTTTTCCATAACAGCCTTAAAAGCTTACAATGTAAGATCTTATAATGATTACTCCGTATACCTATTCAGAGACACAACCTAATAATACCCGAAATCCTTCCCCAGTTCCCCCTTGAAAAACTCAAAAACTCGCTCTCTCCCATCTTGTCCACAGTCCACCTGCATCCTGCACCTCATTCTATTCATTCATTCATTGCTCATTGGATCTCCGCGGCCATCACAAAATCATACCATCTCCTAAGCCGGACTCGGCCCGATGATATTCTCTTGCTCGTGCTCCTTATTGTCGACGAAATGTTCCGTAGTAGGTCTCATTGATGACTGATTGCATGGATATCCGTAACATATTGATCATCATGAATATACCCAAGTAGTATTGATTAAATCTATCTTTGTCTCCTGACTGCCGGTAACTTCACGCAAAAGACTAACTCGTACCACTACCGCTGCATGCGCGCAAATCATACCCGGACAAATATGTAGCGCCTGCCGCTCTATAACTGACTGCCGAGGACACAAATCATCACAACAATGTCGTAAGAGAGTAAATATGCTTCTGCGTGCAAAGCAAAGCCTGGGTAGAGGGAGTTCCTTAGGGGCTAATCGTGAATTTGCCTCAGGCACAAACGATAACTGGCCCGGGACTTTCGGCGGCCGGTATTTAACCGATAAGGCGGGGTGAAATGAGTGAAGAACAATTTGGAATTTCCTAGATGAAGATGCAAGCTTGAAGAAAAGAAACCCTTAACACTGCATACCAAGAATAATTCATCACCTGATCCTTATTGGACACGCTTCCCCTTTTCAACAAGTATTTTCCAGACATAAGCGAGCATTTGAGATTGATTATTTGGCTACTTCTAAAGACTTTGTTTGATCAAGGTGGCGGTGTCAACATCAACTGCGGGTCTACCAAATTTAGAGCAAGAAGAGCTCCAGGAGCAGATACGGAGAGTAAGAGATTTGAGACAAAATCTTAGGATGAATACGGAGCCATCTAGGATACCGGGGGAGGATGAGTTGTATGTTGGAGGGTATGTACTGTTCATTTTATACTGTCGAGCATTTGCCCACGCACGTGATACCATTTGTTTTCTTTGCCTTTGGATCGCGCCCGTTGCATTATTTCCGTCTGGTGGTCTTATATGCTTGTATCTCTTGATGGGAAATAGACATGGTCTAACATAAAGCAGAATTGTCTCGTTAACGGAAAACTCTCTCCAAAAGAACAATATCACACATATTGTCAGCGTTCTAAAATATGATTTCAAGAACTTCAATATCAACTGGAATAAGTATAAACATCTTCAGATTGAGGTTGATGATGTCGAGGATGAGAACTTGCTGGGTGCGTTTGAGACAACGGGAGCTTGGATTGAAGAGGCCTTGAAGGGTAATGGGCAGAGTGAAGGAGAAGAGGGGGAGAAGAAGAGAGGTGCCGTACTTGTCCATTGGTAAGTTGGGA
This sequence comes from Sclerotinia sclerotiorum 1980 UF-70, assembly GCF_000146945.2. Lineage (NCBI taxonomy): Eukaryota > Fungi > Ascomycota > Leotiomycetes > Helotiales > Sclerotiniaceae > Sclerotinia > Sclerotinia sclerotiorum. Next base: position 2,286,659 of record NW_001820832.1, on the reverse strand, counting down.
TTGTTCGCCTTGTCGATTTATAGGAGCTACAGACGCAGATATTGTCACGAGTATCATTTTACTCGACATGGCAGTTCCTTTTATGGGATTAAATAAAGGGAAGTCGAGTGACAACGCCCCATCTTCTATTGATTCATCACCCCTATCTTCCGATTATCTACACCAAGACATTAATACTTTCAGTGCCATGGGAAGGTCCCGCTCCGTAACTATCTTAATTGCCTACCTTTTGCGCCAATACCCTTCTCTCACTCCCGCTATAGCGCTCGCCCAGATCCAGCAAACACGTCCCTTCGCAGAGCCCAATGATGGGTTCATGGCCCAGCTTCAATTATATCATGAAATGGGATGTCCACGAAACATAGATGAACAGCCTAAATATCAACGATGGCTGTACCAAAGAGAAGTCGAGTTAGCTGTTGCTACAGGAGGACGCCCTGATTGGGTCCGGTTTGAAGATGAAGTGGAGCAGGATGGACCGAAGCCGGACGGCAAGGAAAAGGAGATCAGGTGTAGGATGTGTCGGTAAGTTTTCTTTTATCTTTTTTTTCTTGGCTCCTTTCACTTCATTATTACATTTAGTCTCTATCAATCAAGAGCATCTGGGTATGAACATCAAGCTAATAACCCCAAGGCGCACTCTCGCCACAACCCCCTACCTCATCCTTCACACCCCCAACCCCAGAGCAGCATCCTCTCCCACCTCACTCATAAATCCCCAAACAACACCCATCTCCTCCCTCCCCCCCACCCCTCATCACAGCGCTTGCACTCACCACTTCCTACACCCTCTATCCTGGATGCGTCCGGAACTCGAACTCGGAAACTTATCCGGAAGACTGGAGTGTCCGAACCAAAAATGCAAAGCCCAGATAGGGAAATATGCGTGGCAGGGAATGCGATGTAGTTGTGGCGTATGGGTCTGTCCCGCTTTTAGTTTGTTAAAGGGAAGATGTGACGAGGTTACAATTAGGAAGAGAGTGGAAGGGGGAAGCAGTGGTGCGGGGGGTATTAGACTGCCTCCTGGGATGAGAGAAGGAGGATGTACGATAGCGAGGGAGAAGGGAAGTTTGTGAGTCTGTGGGATGAGCCGAGAAGGGTTGTTTGTTGGTGTTGGGGCCAGGGGAAGATGCATGTATGCATGGATGGTTTTCATCACGGTGCGCTATAGTACAGTATTGGACAGTAGTAAGACTTACGAGATGCATCAAAACATCCAAACTAAACTAGATAGCGGGACCACTCATTCAGTTGTGTTTGTAAGGACTAATATACACCTTTTACGAGATACATTATGTAGAACACCACATAAAATACCTGTGCATGCGTACACTGAGTGAGGAAAAAAAGATATTCCACAGTAAAATCCGGAAATAAGAAAGAGTAGGACAAGTTAGATGGCGACGATGAGCCGGAAAGCCAACTGTAAACAGCGTCAGAGTAGTATTTGTGGCACGACCGACGCATGATGGATTGGATTGCCTGGCTTTGCTTGTGCGACGCATGATTGAGTCTGTGCTGGAAGGCCGTGTGGAGCTGTAGACCGTTTGTTTGGATTTGGGCCGAAGGATTGTGGCGTATGTATATGTCTTATACCTTAAATTTGATTTACGTATTAGATACGATCCGTATACCTGCACGATCGGTCGCCTAGACTCTTCTATATGTTTTGTTTACTTTGATATGTTTATTTGATATGTACGAGCAAGGATATGTGCCAGATAGGTTTGGACAAGGCATATCGGTAAATTATAATATATGATATCATATAATATTGGAATATAGACATATCATAAATGAGAATGTAGTAGATTCTGCCCTCCTCTACCGTCTAATAGATCCACTCATACGAACTCATTAGGTCAGTACGCCACTCATGCTGTTTACTCATCAAATCACTCCACTTGTCGTAAAAATTAACAAGAGAGAATATAAGACACAATGGAATAGGATTATTGGCTCCACTCATCACATATATGTAATGTTCTATCGTCCAACCAAATTCGGGTCCGTATGCTTACATTCCGCATTAATAAGGCAGATATGATGTAGTAGAGGAAGGAGTACTAGTTTGTGCAGACGAAGTAAGAACTTGCGATAGACAGAAGATGGACCGATGCTATGAATGAGTCAGCCTGGAGGAATAGTGTAGTGCCCATACAGGGTAGTGCCTACGTAAGATCTTGCACCTTAGGAAGGAAAGGAAGGATGGATAGAAGAGCTCACATAAGTGAGCCGTGAAAAAGTGATAGATATACGGAAGGCACTCCTTTGCAGTAGAGTTCCCGAGATGAGCGTTTCATCGTGAACATACGCACATAGAATGTACGTACAATGACCAACGAAAAAGGGAATGTGTGTGGACTTACTCTGCAAGACATCTTTGCATCTAGCCAATAAAGACATGGCTTGCTGACGAAAGCTCAGGGATATATCTGCGGGGTAAGAGGATGCAATTGCTTCATTCAACCGCCTGAATACTATTGTAATCGCTGAGCATGCGGTATGATAAGGATTCAATTGGATCCAAATGTCATCTTAAAAGCCTTGTGACTAACGAGACGGACCGGCCCAGCAAGGCAATATCTCAACTAGGGCTAGATGCTCTTTTGGAAAAAAGAAGCGGAGCTGACGACTAAGTGAGCAGCTGGTGAGGACCGGAAAGAGTATACCGAAGTCGGAGTTAGTGGCTTCTCGTAGGAATTTGAAGGCTGAAAATAAGCACTAAAAACAAATTTTCAAACAGAATAGTCAAATACTACAGGGGCCAAAGAAGCTTAGGATGATAGCTTGTTCGTTTGAAATAAGCAGGTTGTCTTATTCAACATATGTAAGCATGTACCTCTACGGCGTTTTGTACGAGGCAGGCAATTGCCGGATGAATACCACCCTTTCACTCGGATGCCTGGCAAGGATGATACCGTTCGATTCAGCCTGCTAACTGCCGTGATGAGTAGATCGATGAGGTTTTATTCCCAGGATAAAAGTACAAGGAGAGTGTGATCGCCCTGCTGAACACCAACCCATCCATGCTAAACGCCAACTCATGCATTGACCACATTTTCAACGGGTCGATTGTTATGCAGTCAGCATAAATACCTCGTGAACATACGATACTGCAACTCTCCTTAGCAGGAAGACTATATGACGTGTCCGAATTTGACCATGTCAGACCAACTGAATTCATAGAACTTATGTGTTACATCCGTCGGCCGACATATTAAGGATGCGTAAAAGTTGCGCGAAGGAAAGGTCTGATTGTCCGAAGTGTGGCATGATAATGTGCTCCCTGAACTCTCCCACTAGCTCGTGAATGAAAGAGTGAATTGTCTTGGTAAGTAGTGTCCTCAATCCATGCCATTGCTTGTGAGTTTGAGGCTCATCATAGTCACGTGGAATCTAAATAGATCTACACCGACCCGGTCAATGGATTCTTCTCCCACCCAAGTAAGCATATTGGCTATTCGGGATATTCAAGTCAAGGTAAACCTTTTGGGACCTGAGGAAATAGGTTCGGGTTTTGAAAACGTTCACGATTTCGTCTTGCAATTTCAGCCTGCTTCTTTTTGTCAAGTCTCTGTTGATAGAACATCTTTTTGAGAGAAAATACTCTAGGCTCCTCGTCAGGAGTTGAATTTTGTGTCGATGATGCGAGAGTATCCGACTTCTTCTGGAAATTCAAGAAAAGAGCTTAGTAGGAATAATAAGATTGAAAATGATCAGGCATCATCATGCATACCTTTTCATCAGTCTTCTTCTCATCCGTTTCCCCCTCGCCATTCTTATCTTTACTATCCTTCTCCTTATCGTCCTTTTTGGAGGTATCTTCCTCCTTCTTCTTCTTCTGCTTCTCTTCAAATTCTTGCTTCACGCGTTCAATTTCATCGTCCAACTCTTTCTTTTTCTTAGCAGCAATAGCAGCCTCATCTATGATAGGTGTAGCAAACCCTTTGTCCTTTAAATGTGATGGGCAAACATAGAAAAAATCCTGAAGGGGATTGTTAAACAATCAGTTCAACACATAGGATGATTCTATTCACCTTGTTTTCCGGAGTTATCAGGACACTTGCACTAGGTTTATAGCAAATCTCACAAGGCTTGGAAGCCGTGTCGGCCACCTTACGGTGAGTCCAAATATTGGGAAACGAGGCCATATTCAAATAGGTAGATAAATGAGTCTTAGCATTTGAGCTCTTTTCGATGTTCGTTGCAGATCAGAACTTGGAGAAGTTGATATAAAACGGCAGATGATGAACTGTCGTGTACCGTATTTTTGTAACATCAAGAAAGTGACCGGGGATTTGACTGCAAGGCGGGCGCTAGTAAGGATTAACAAAGCACCGACCTCCGACATCAGGAACCCCTCATGAACTTTTTTAATCTATCGCAACACTATTATCAATAGTTTCCTAGCACTCTTGTAACTTGATTCCATTTCAAGTAAACCAAGCTCATTACCAACGATAAGGTCTTATATCACATTTATTTTCGATTTTTATAGTCAATTCATTCAGATTCGTTCAATTATGGCTTCAGAACAAGTTAGAGCTCCAGGTAGCAAACCTGGAGAGAATATGCTGTGGGGCGGTCGTTTTACTGGTCTGTTTGACTCATACTTCTGTCATTGATCGAGCTCAACTCTTACTAATTACCTCAAAAGGTGGCCTTGATCCCCTCATGGTATCTTACAACGAATCGATTTACTACGATCGTGCATTCCATACCCAAGACATTCTGGGCAGCATTGCTTGGGCTCGTGCAAACCACAAGAATGGTATCTTGACTGAAGCTGAATTCGCCGCAATTGAGTCTGGATTGAAGCAAGTCGAGGAAGAATGGGTCGCAGGAACGTTCAAGATTGTTCCCGGTGTGGACGAGGATATTCATACTGCAAATGAGAGAAGATTGGGCGAAATTATTGGCAAAGAGATTGGAGGGAAATTACACACTGGAAGAAGTCGAAACGAGCAAGTTGCAACAGATATGCGATTGTGGCTTAGGGATGAACTCAAAAAGATTGAGAGCTTCTTGGTTGACTATCTGAAGGTTGTGGCCGCTAGATCCGAGAACGAGATTGAGCACATCATGCCAGGATATACCCATCTGCAACGTGCTCAGCCCATCAGATGGAGTCACTGGATGTTGTCGTATGGTTTGGCCTTTGCAACGGATCTCCAAAGATTGCGAGAAGTTATCAAGAGAGTCAACCGATCACCGTTAGGGTGTGGTGCCTTGGCTGGTAACCCTTTCAATATCGATCGGGAGGCCATGGCTAAGGAACTTGGCTTTGAAGGTCTTCTGTGGAATTCTATGTCCGCTGTCGGTGACCGTGATTTCGTTGTCGAGACAATGCAATGGGGTGCCACCCTCATGTCACATTTGTCAAGATGGGCAGAGGATCTCATTATTTATGGTACCGGTGAATTCAGCTTCGTCCGTTTGGCCGATGCCTACTCAACAGGAGTATGTATTATTTCCGAAGTTTATAAGGATTGTTTAGCTAATATTCACAGTCATCCCTGATGCCTCAAAAGAAAAATAGCGACAGCCTGGAATTGTTGAGGGGCAAAGCCGGCAGAGCCTTTGGCCAGATGGCAGGTTTGATGATGACTGTCAAGGTGCTTTCACTATTCTTTGGGCAATATTCCAAATTACTGATCTTGCATTCCAGGGTCTTCCAAGTACTTATAACAAGGATCTACAGGAGAGTGTGGAGCCAATGTTAGATCACATTAAGACAGTTGGCGACAGCATCCAGATCGCTACTGGTGTTCTCAGCACGTTGACTATCAACCCGGAGAAGATGAAGGCTTCGCTGGATCCATTTATGCTTGTAAGTCAACTAAAAAAAAAAAAGACTCAGGTCTAGCAATGTTTTAGAGCCTGTCATACCTCCTTCTAGTGTGCTTGCGCTAATCATGGGGAACTAATTAGGCCACCGACCTAGCAGACTATCTAGTACGTGCAGGTGTACCATTCAGAGAGACTGTAAGTAGCCCATAGCTCCTGGACTTAGGAAATGAATACTGATATTTACAATAGCATCATATTTCTGGACAAGTCGTTGCATATTCCGAGAAGACTAAAATTCCCATGGACCAGTTGACATATGACCAACTAAAGAGCATTGACAGTCGCTTCAAGGAGGATGTCTCTGAATGTTTTGACTATGAGAAGAGTGTAGAAGCACGCCAAGCGGCCGGTGGAACCAGCAAGTCAAGCGTTGAGGAGCAAATCAAGGTACTGAAAAGCATCCTTGGTTAAAGTTTAAGAGATAAGAATCGAAAGATTATTAATCAAGCCCATCCAAATATCTTGCAACTGCATTTGTCTAGTACATTGTAGTACCAATGCTAGATCTGCGGATTGCAAAATTTTGTAATAGAGACTTGGCTGAGAAAAGTTTACAGAGTAATTGATACCATGAATGCATAAGAATTGACGACTTGTAAGATGTCCAATCTTAGATAGTTGACATCCTTATAACTGTTGCCGTGCTTATTATTGTTGCTGTTGTCTGTTTTTGATTGCTTCGCTGTTGTGATTATTGCCAATTTCTGGTACTATTGCTATTGTTCTTGTGTTCTTCATGTTATCGATATTGCGAGGGCTCTCGGGGTGAACATAGATTGCAGATGTATCTCTCCAATATCTTTGTCTAGCAGAACAGAAGACCAGACACTGTTTCACCATCTATAGCATTGTCTTTAGGTTTCCTGAAGTAAATGGCTCGACGACTGCAATTAATGCCCAGCTCGACTGTCATTTTACAAGCGGCGGACCTTGGTATCACTTCGTAAACTATAATTATTTTCGAAGAAGATGGCATGCAAGGAATAGAAATGCCCTGTCCATGATGCAACTGGCAGGTCAGAAATTCTCTTAACTCTACGTCAATATTGGATCTATTATTAGGTACTAATATGTATGTGTTTGCTTGTTCTGCCACCACAATCAATCTCGGGCTTTGCTCTGACTAGCCCTAAAGCACCCAAGATTTCGCGATTTCCGACAATGCTCATCTTGAAATTTTCTGTCACTACCTATCTCCAGGTTGTTGGACCAATTCTTGTCCATGAAAACTACTCGCCAAGCTCTTCCCTTACCTATTCCCAAATTTGTCAAAGGAGTCCGAGATGCCTAGAGATTTCCATCTTGCGCTTTTATCTAACTGTTTCTCTAATGCTATTCGCCCAGCCTCTCTTCCATATCCTAATTTTTAGGACACCAATTCGAAAGTTTTACACTCTCTCGTCCCCAGAACTCTTACTTGTCTGGCAGACTTTTAGTAAGGTAACACAAGACTTCCAAGGGATTCGAAAGACCTCATTCTAAAATTCACTTTCTTCTATCCTAGATCTATCATGCCTATCAAGGATACTACTTATTTAGGACCTGACCCCATTCCTCTCCAACCAATGGCTCAATTCTAGACCTTTATAGTTTCCCTTCTTCAGCTCTCCTCTCATACTCACAATTTCGTTACTCAAATACCAGTTTTGCGGCACAAAATTGCTTTCAAATCTATCATCCAGACCTAAATTGCACCAGTGAATTTTAGGAAATCACTGTTATCAAGAGGTGAATTTTGCAACCGCATAGGTGAATGTCACATGAAAAACTCGCTTACTTTTGCCTAGAGCGCCCACCTTTCACAATTATCACAACTTTTCTCTATGACTTTCAGATAATACGTGATATTCTTTCAATCTTTTAGTAATGAATTCTATACCGCCCTCTCAGCATACTTTCATCATGGCTTGCTGTCAATCTCAATTTGCACAGTATTATGAATAAAGGTGATGTTAAGTCGACGATAAATGACAAAGACATTGACCTTGTGTCATAAATGCTCGAGAACGCCGTTTGATTCTTGTCTATAAGTTTTGAAGGCTCGAACCGCATGGCTGATAAAGTCTTTTGTGCCAGTCGTAGTACCGGAGAATTGTAGTCCAAAGTTTCAGACTAGCACATTGCTTGGATGGGACATCGAGTATCTATATAGTGTAGTGGAAAATTGTCGCTGAGAAACTGCAATATGCAAGTGATCATGCTTTCGCCGATTCCATATCCTTTATGTACGAGGACGCGAAGCTTTTGATGGCTTGGCGTGTATATATTAAGGTAAAATAAGGTCATAATGGAATGGACACATCTTATTAACTCAAATGTCTAGCACAATACGTTTGTACGTTAGTATGGACTGGTGTTTGAACTTTAAAGAAAATCGCATGGAAAGTTTGCTCTAGTAAGTTACCATACTTCGTAGGTTTTATACTCCAAGATAAGAAAAAAATTGTGGAGTTATTCAGAAAACTGTCATCTGGATACAGTCACGGTGGTTCTCCTCTAACATTAGCGGATACTTTTGCCATTTAAGTAGAAGCTCAAAACCAGAAACAAAAACGTAAGAGCAGAAGCTTGAAAGTACGAATATTGAACTTCACGACGAAGATGCGACGATCTTAGAGCTCTACGAGGAAAACAACAAGCCGATGGAAACATACAAAAAGACACTACCGATCTCTGCTCAAGCGGATTTCACAACAGCTCGGGAGATTGCTGAGGGAGAGGCTGAAAGCATCTTCCTGACTTCCATCACGACTTAGAGTAAGTATTCAAAACCCAATTCGACGAACTAGAGTCCAATGTTACCGCAACAAAAGGAAAGCATGTCAAGACACGGAAAGAACCTGAAAAAGCCCGGGACAGATGCTTCTTTTAGGGCACGGCATGGTTTTTATAAGGTTTCTAAGCTGAAAGATAGTTGGAGGTCGGAGAGAGGCGCACACAGCTAGGAATTTAGATCATGAGTTGTAATGCGTGGAAGATGCTTCGGGTGTGATCCAGGTCTAAGCTTCTTAGAATAGGACGTCAAGCTCGCTTGATAGGAGGGAAAACGAGGCCATCAAGGAACAATATAAATTGCGAGCTTATCGTATGAATCAGGCTCAACTAAATCACAACCAAAATGCAAAGTTGCCAACGCTGTAAAGATGCTTTGCAAACTCAAGGCTATGGCTACCGCTGCGATCAGAGGACTCTCTCAGCTCAAGAAGGACCACAAAAAGTAGACTGGAGAGGTAGGTCAGGCGAATGAGGCATTTTACCGTGTTCGAGCAGGTACAAACTACGACGAGAGTAGAATGACATGTTGGCAGAGGAGTCGAAACTGCTGATACGAAGAAGAAGAATGGCGAGGATAATTACAAGTGTTCACGAGGTCGCTTAACCTTAGCTGTTGAAAAAGATAAATGTAAGCCACCAGAGAGGTAGCTAGCTCAGCACAGGAATAATAGGGCAATAGGCACGTGGATCTCACTCAGAGTCACCTCTGATTTTTGTTATTGTCGAAATCTCTCATGGCGTGCATTTATAACGCAGCAAGATATGCCCAGCATTCATTCTCTAGGAAAAATAATATATATGTAATAACCTAAAAACAAATTATAAAAGCACCAACCTTGAACTAAATGTATGGATCAGGCTAAAATTTCACTGACGGAAGTGGCAAACACTACGACATGCAATCAAACATTTTTAGTATGCTGATTTTCTGGGTTTTCACTTGTCTAATTATATTCATATGCATCGCAGCTTTCTTTGACATGTTGTACTTGGTAAATATATGTACTTCAGCGCCGATATGTAGTAAATTAGCTTGATCAATACAATCGTGCATTGATCATGATGGTGTTGTGTTTTGGTGGTCTATGGTGGCTTCGCTTGAAAAAGGGGTGTTGGTGTAATTAAGATCTTAATTTTTACCTGATCGTGACGGGTTTCGTCTCGAGATTTTTTTCACCCACAGAAAGTCCTTTGAATTCATAGAATTAATTAGAGAGGGTGTATATGTATATTAGTGCTTCAAGTATATTGCTTTTACTAGCTGCAAAGGATATCTTTTACAAATGCGCTCGCAAATTTAACGTTCGTTCTTCCTCCAGACTCATCCCAATTCTATTAGGGTCTCACTTCCGAATTAAGCAGTCAAATGTTTCTCAGTCATCTCAGGACCCCCGCCAACACCAGTCAAAATAACCCTGCTGACACCATCTTTCAAAACCTTTTGCGCCCTCTCATCAATATGCTCGGCGCTCTTGCTCTCTACCTCCTTTCCATTCCATCCATCTACACCCTCCAACACACTCTTCAATGCACCAGCCACCAAGTCAATGTTCTCCTCCTCAAAGTAAATAACAGCATTTGGACCCGCATCAAAAGTATACGCCGCAACCGTCTTTCCAGCGGCTTTGTTAATATCCTCAACAGCTCTAATGGCTGCCCTACTAACATCATTCAAATAGAAAATTGGTGGGAATGTATCCAAACACGTTGCGTGGAAACTATTACTATCCATCATGGTGACCTTTGCAAACCCCTCGAAATCTTTCTCTTTAATTGCTCTCTCCATTTCCTTCATATGTTCCGGAACTACATTCTCCGCTCTTTGTTTAAAAAGTTTCGATGTCGCTACTGTGATTTGCATACCAGAGGTACTGGAAACTCCCTTTTTCTCCGCAGAAACTACGAGGATGAGAGCGCGCATAGTAGGCCAGTGGGAAGCGGGTGCAACTTCGACAGCAACAGAATCAGATCCGTCTTCTTTCTGGCCCATCTCCCAAGCCACATAACCACCAAACAAAGAACGACAGGCAGAACCGCTGCCCTGTCTCGCAATTCTTGATAGTTCAGTAGGATTGGATTTCAACTCATACAAGTTCGCAATAGCTCTAACGAGCGCCGCAAAGCCAGCGGCAGACGAAGCGAGACCTGCAGCAGTAGGGAAGTTGTTTTCTGAGATGATCTTTAGAGGATAAGATGCAAGTTTTGGGAGGGAAGAATCGGCTTCCTCGAGAGCAGAGCGTAAGGAGCGAAGTTCGCGGAAACAGGCTTGAGTGCGGGCATTGGAAATATCTTGGGGGGAGCCATTGAGGAGGAGGGTATCTTCGGTGAAGGTGGAAGAGCAAGAAGCAGTGGTATGGGTGCGGAGGTCATTTTGGGAGAGAGTTACTGAGATGGAAGAGTTTGTTGGGAGGTTTAGCTTCGCATCACGTTTTCCCCAATATCTGGTGAGTGAGATAATGCGTTAGTCGAAGGGTGTTGAGAAGCATAATAAATAGAGTTAAGAACAATGAGATGCGTAGAGGGGTAGCTTTACTTACTTGACTACCGCGATATTGACTGGAGCCGTTGTACTAGCTTGATAAATCTTTGTGTCTGCCATTTTAGAGGATTGTGAATTGGATGTAAAGTAATAAAGTTCACTCTTTTTCGAAGAAAAAAAAATACAAAAAGAGTATTTATTTCAATATTTCAATAGTCTTCTTCTTAGGGAAATTAAAGGTCCCTCCTTATCCTTATTGACAACAAACCCCAGTTCATCCCACCCAACCACTGCAAAATATCAAAGGCGGTCAATATCGGCCTATCGGTAAAAGTATAATCCGTCAAGAGGTACAAAGATTCACCAATCAATAGACATACTAAGTAATTCAATGAGGGTCAAGATCAGCAGATAAGGCAAAATAATGTTTTGAAGCTTCATCCGACACAGAATATTTGTATTAACAATCACACTTCATTTACAAGAACACAACCATAAAAATGTCCAAAAACGATTCAACACAAGGCATAGAAGCCTGTCCCGTTGACCATGCAACACGCTCCGCATGGCTCAAAAACAATTCCAGTAAACCACCTTTTCCAGGCGTAACCCCTCCAGCGAAACCGGGCCCAAGTTGTGATTCTTCTACTGTTGATCAAGCCACTCCTCCCACACATACGCCCTCGAGTTTCTTCTCTAGATTATTCTTATGGGACAATTCATCTTCAACACCTTCTCAACCACCAACTACTTCTAAATCAACAACCTCTCAACCCCGCCTTGGCCTCGACCGCGAAATATCCACCATTCCCCGCGCCTCCCCTACTCCAAATGATACCCCATCCTCCTCTACATCTCATCCTGCAAATTCTGAATCTGAGTCAGGCGTCTCCACATCCGGTAACTGGATTTACCCCTCCGAGAAAATGTTCTTCGAAGCCATGAAGCGCAAGGGCCATCAATCTGATGCCGCAGATATGAAGACTATTGTGCCAATTCATAATGCTGTCAATGAGCGAGCATGGAAGGAGATTAGGGAGTGGGAGGCAGGCTGGGGAAGTGAGAAGTACGTTTCTTCCAAAATTTATGTGATGGGATATGAACTAACAAATCTCAAGATGCGGTGGACCTCGTCTCCATTCTTTCCTCGGGCTTTCGCAAACGCTCTCCCCAAAGGCTCGCATCAATACGCTCCTAGGATATACCGCTCCCTTTGATCGTCATGATTGGGTTGTTGATCGTTGTGGCAAGAGAGTCGATTATATAATAGATTTTTACGCTGGCAAAGCATCTCCAGATGGAAATGGAAAATTAAATTTCTTCCTAGATGTTCGGCCCAAGTTGAATACATTGGAGGGATGGAAGATGAGGGCCTGGAAATTATTGAACTAAATCTCTAGATTGGGAAGAAGATGAGGAGTTGGGAAGGCCGGCCAGACCCCCGAGATCAAGCGCTCTAGTCACAAGTATACTACTTCCAGCTTTTCACGGAGAAAGGATGGACGAATACCACAAAAGCCCTGGCGCGATTTGGAACCCAGACGAGGGTTAATGCATTCCCTAAGGAGTTTAAGAATGGATTCTGCTATACTTCCTCCGCATAGTGGATATGCGTCAAACATTTCGATATCAGTCAAATCATATCTGATTCATTGAAAGCTCCACTTTTCACTCACTCTGAAACATTCAGAGGATATGTAGGATCGGCGGATGAGGTGAAGGGAGGAAAGATATAGGATAATATGTATGATTAACGAATGGGATAGATGAAAAAGTAGATATTGGATTGTATAGGCCAGGTGTTACGGTGTCTCTGTTGGGATGAACCATTGATGTTCACGTAAAGGCTAAAAGAGGTACTCTCTGCTCTAGTTGAGCTGTACAATATGCAGTCAGATACAATATATATTAAATATATCAAAATAAAAACACGGAATGGAGACATTCAAGAACATCTAGCTGTATAATCCAGAGCACAAGACGTATAGCATGAATCACATCACTCTTTTATCTCCAATATCTGAATCCATAAACGATTAGTACCTTGGAAATTCTTACAAGACTCGCAATAGGTGATCCCTAGTCTAAGTTTATCCTTTAATACTTCGACTCTTTGATCCTTTATTCAACCCTTCCACACTTCCCATACTTCAATCCCTTAAAAAGTTACACAATCAGTTACCCTTTAAAAGATAATAAATTCATATTTATACCCGAAGCCTTATATCATATAAGGATATAAATACAAAAATATATAATTCCGAATCCTAAAATCCTGATCTTTTAATTAGACACGAAGATTCGATAAATAATAAATGAGATGACTTCCCAAGGTTTTGAATGTCTTTTATATACTAGGTAATTATAATATAGTCTTCTGTATATAATACATAACTGTCTTCGTAGTTGGGAATGTGTTTCTCGAATTTAATTATAATTACGTTTTACATTCTTCGGTATTCTATACTAAATAGTCTTTAATACTTCTACTTGTATCTGGAGGACATCTGCAGGACCTCTGCTGCCCAACTTGAAACCCCCAAATCTAACAACCCAGTAATAACCACACACGATGAATACATAATCTCACCAATCCTTCACCCCCAAAATGCTCACTCTACTCTTCTCCCCCTGAAACAACAAGTCGACTGCCAGCCCGAACCTCCATAGCCGCCGTATCAAGATCCCACCCTTTATTTCGTAACTCCTCGTACAGATTCGCCTTTTCTTTACACAAGGAAGAATCTCTCAGCGAATCCTCAATCCATTTTAAAATATCCTGATCACTTCCATTCGTAGAGTTACCAACAGCAGGGGAAGAAGAAACGGATAAAGCCCACACGGCATGGAACCAAGCGTCTAGTTGGACGGAGGGAGCAGTATTTTCTTTGAGGATTACGAGGAAGGTGTTTTGACGACGGGAGTACCACATTACGTAGCCTTGATTTTTGTATATTTTGAAAAGGGAAGTGATGATTGAACTCGTTTCTTCTTTGTAGCTTCCGGAGACGGTGGGACTGCTAGATATTGAAGAGAGGATTTCTCGTAGACTCACTCCGACTTTGCAATAGCCGAGTACGACGCCTTGGATATGTCGAATGGCGCCATCTCTTTCAAAGATCCGTTCTTTGCGGGATATATCTTTGGGGGTAGGAAGATTGAATCTAGTCTTCTCGGCGTTTATATTTGAGACGAAGTCTGAAATGACTAGATTTGCTCGTTGTCTGTTGAGAGTGCGCATTGTAACGGAACGTACAGCCAGATAGTTCGTACCGAGATGGATGGAAAGGAGACTAATCAAAGCAATCCACGTAGCTGTTTGTGACGATATTCTGGAAACGACAAAAGTTCCTACCAGCATACCAAGGAGGGATATGAGGGTTTCCTGACTTGCATCTTTCTATAATTATGTCAACATCAACCTATTACCCCTTCAATAAGACGACTCACAGCATTCAACTCCGCCAAATTCCCCTGCTTAGCAAAATGAGCACTCAAACTGGCCTTTGAGCTCCCTGCCGCCACTCCACATAAAGATTTACAAACACTCGAAGCACTCAAGAGAAACACACGAGGAACCTTTGGGAAAGCAGGTGATATGCAATCTAAAATCATAGCCCCATCATTGAAGATATCAGCCATGAGACGATATTTTTTGCATTCGGGCTCTAAGGCGCTGCCGAGTCGGTGGGCGAAAAGAATGGTAGCAATACGACCTGCTGATTCTTGGAGGACGTTGAGGAGAACTGCGCCGGTTGCTGATGCGGTAGAATCGCCTACGCCGAGTCCTATAGCTGGATTAGATTATACGAAAGGAGTTTAAATGATAGCTTGTGCCAATATTGCACACAGGAAATCTAGATACGATGATGCCAAAAGTGTAGTGTACCAACTCGGACAAACGTCTGGACGAACTTATACCAAAGAATCCAAACAATAGACCAGTGCAACATATTTCCCATAGAAACTCAAACAAAACTCCATACGAACCACCTCGAAAGCCAAACTAGACTTCAAAATAAGAAAAACCACGTACCCTGAAGAACAGCCCTACTAGCAAGCAACCCCGCAATGGTACTAGCAAAAGCCTGCACAGAATCCTTCTTCAAATCAGCATATTCCTTTTCTTAGACCGATCTCCTCGCATTTCCATCCCAAGAATGCTCACAAAAAACTGATATCTATTAATCTCTATTAGCCTAACGAGCTTCTCACATAATAGATATAAGAGATGAATAGGACATGGTACACACGCAGTATAATCCTCCGTCACACTATCGGGATATCCAACTGGGAGGAATGCTCCTGTTAAGCTCGAGACCCATGTTGATGGACCTTTGGGTATCTGTTTCGTATTATGATTAGTTGTGGACCTTGCAAGTATAGTCAATGGTGGAGAGAACATACATGGATGTCGATTCGGGAATCTTTCTGATCGAGAGAAGTACTATGCGCATGTGATTGAATGTATGTAGCGATGAGTTTGCCGGATTGATTTACTTCTTTGATTTCCTTTAGCTTGGACATGATTGGGAAAGTGGATATTTCTTGTATAGATTGTTAATTATTTCTTTAGCTGAAATGAGTACTTGGGATGTATCAATATTTTTGACAATTGGATGATGTATTTATGGAAGAGGCGACATAACGGAAAGGGATCATCCTTAGCGATTGGTGGTCATTTGAATTTGAAATAAGTTATAACTATTCGCATGTCTATTGCGCCAGGTGCATATCAATATCACGAATATATATATGTGTTTCCAAGTGCGACACTAAAGGTAGTAGACCACAAATTAGTTTAGAACCATGATTCGTGCACGTGATGTGGTGTATTTTGATCTAATTATATTCCCGCCTCACTCAACTCGTCTGATGATTCAGAGTACCATTCCTCAAAAGACTTTCCCAAAACCAATACTCCAGAGTAAAGACAGACAAGAGAAGTCCGAAAGCAAACATGATACCTGCTCCGACTTCCCTGTAAAAGCAACTTTTCCGTGCCACTCGTCCGAACATCATATCCCTTTTGTCCATCCCAAACTGCATAACCGTGACTTGGAGCTTATTTCCCTGACCTGAAAAAGTCTCTACCGATTAACTTCATTCATCTATTGCCAGAGCTTTATGAAAGTCGTCGTTTTAATGGGTATATCCTGCCTTAATCCATCACTTTTCCGTAGCGAGCCATAATTGTACAATAGAGTTTTCTCTTCTTCTTCTCAAAGTTCAAACTTAGCAGACAACTGTAGCACCACCGGTTTCGATTGCATCAATCTCGGCAAGGTCAATTGGAATGCGGCGGAAACGTGCAGGTAATTCGTTGCGATCGAAGTATTCACCCTTGTTTGGAGCGACGGAGCCTAAAGCTCTACCGGAGAGAGAACCGATGGTGCCGTCGTTACTGGCACCGCGACCGAGTGGACCATGCTGTTGGGCCTTCTGTCTGTAGGAAGAAAAGGAGGAAGACTTTTGAGCCTCAGCAAAGCCTGCTGGAAGTTCGTGGCTTGGGGATGCTGGGTGTGGTCGAGCAGAGTGATCGATGGAAGCTATTAAATTTTTAGAATGAGATTAAAGAACATATTGAAGATTGGATCATACATACAAGGAATTGATCTCTTGCCCATGAACCTGATCAATGGAGTACGCTCAGAGTGAGCAGCAGCAGCAGAGGCTTGACGGAGAACCTTGGTCGCAAACATCTTGATAGTTGAGAAGAGGATTTAAAAAGTAATTAGGAAACACGTCTGAAGGATTTGAGAAGATGTGCAACGTGAAAAGTCGTCTGCCTCTGTTTGAGTTGCTGGAAGAGATTGTCGTAAGTTAAGTTGTCAAAACGAAAAGAGCTCGGAATTTCCAAAGCTTTAAGATGGATTGTGGGTGGGACAAGATTCGGAATCCGGATGGGGGAATTTAGATAGGCTTCCACTAGTGAATGGATATGATAATGGGGTTTTTTTGAACAGCTCTTGAAAAAAAGACGTCGGTCTTGTCTATGAAGCTGTAATTATTTAAAATCTTATTGGCTGTGTAAGATAATGTTTTTCTTGAAAAATAGAATAAATATGAATGAATCAAAGGGCTTTTCAAGAGAAATCAGCAAATCCAACAGTCTTTAATAGAATTCAGAGGAGGCTCTCTGTTGGTGTACTCGAGTAGTTGTGCGGGGTCAGTCACTAATAAGAGGCCACCTCCGATATATTTTTTGATTATCGCCAATTTCCTCAGACGATAAATTATCAATCAACTGGATTTTTCTTATCGGACATCCGTTCTTTGATAATCCATTGGTTGATGGATTGATGGCGTGATGCATGTATCAAGGATCTCATAAATTCTAATAAAGGTTTTTGAGACTATCTGAGCATTTCCCTATCCCCAGAATGCTTTGCTTTGCAGGACGGGCGTGCATCGCTACATCGCTAACATACTTTGGGGGTTATTTCTGATACAGTAACATTCAACGGTTGGTCCGGATAGATGGGTCTTCACAAGCCATAGGATTGACTTTTTTTGACATTTGACATTTGAGACGAACTTTGAGATTTGAGATTTTGAGATTTCCAACAATCCTTCATTTCATGATTGACATATGATGTTTAGTATCATGATGAACTAACCGAGGACCTTTGCATCTTTTCCCTTTCTCTTTCTTTTTCTTTCTTCTTTCCCTTTATGCATTTGGAAATGATCGGATTACGGGTTATGTAGGGTCAATCAATAATATTTAAGCGAGATAAAGATAAAGCATTATTGGCTCATTCGTTCATTGGTCAAAGTGAATTTATCAACCAAGAAATCCCCTCCCCCATCTCATCAAGCTCTTTCAGCCTCGATAGCCTCGTCTGGTTCTAAACTCTGGGGCCCGCCTGGGGAGATATACTCCGTAGAGTTAATTATAATACAGAGGTTTCACAAGCCGGAGTCCGATTCATTCATCTCAAAATTGAATGCCATCTATCACTCTATCTATACTTGAGGAAAGAACTGAACATTGGAAAAGGCTATCCCCACATAATACCAACAATACGGTCTCATAAAAGTACCTACTCATAATACCTATGAGCACTTATCTGATTTCCACGCACCACCTCTTGAACTCCTACCAGAATAAAATCTCACCGCGAAAACTCTCCCTTGCTTTGATCCCCCCAAAAAGTATATCACAATAAGCAAACACTTACTCCGGGTGTAAGACAACCTAGACAAGACATTCCCTCCGTACTTCGGCCTCCCCAAACTCAATCCTTGCCAAATCATCATGCATGAGCTATTCCTCTCAGCATCAGTGGATAGCGAAGATGTCTCTCGTGCTCTGCGGATATTACAAGGCTATTGTGGTATGATACCACAGCCCTTTATTCGACGACGATTAGTATTCGAAGGTCCTCGGAGTCGGACCAATTTGAAAGGCCTTGATCCTTCCTTTCTCAAAAAGCAACCGCCGAATAAACAATTTTGGTGGAAGAATCTTAACGATCAGCTGATTCGTCAATCTTATGTTCTTACTCTTATATATGATGTTGATAGAAGCCAATTTGGTCAGCCAGCAAAGGAGCTTGGTAGTGGAGAGGACAAATCGTAAGTACTTTCCACTGCTGCCATGCCAAAGAATGTGATTGTTCTGAAGGCTATCTATGCCTTCATGATTGGCTATTAACCAAAAATAGGGGCCTACTGCCATGTGATGAGGTTCCAGGTACTTTGCGATGGAATGATCTCCCAGATCCAGCAAATGCCGCCATCGTGAATAGCAGGATGTTCATTGCCATTGACAATGAAAAGTCATTATGTAAACTTCTACAAGACAGCAATCACCGGTTCGTTCAATCACTACTAAATAATTATCCCAGTCATTAAACATCTAATAGATTCACGCGAGAGATTATTCAAGAATGTCACCGGACAGTTCACAACAATATAGTTTTCACACTTAGTCGTTACTTTGAAGTCCCTTCCGAGTTTCAAGAAGTTGATGGCAATTCACGCCCTAAGGTGAACAGCAGGTTGCCACCATTTGAATTGTTGGAACCGTTTGATGCTGAAGACAAATGGATTCTCACTGCTAGTGTGGAGGTTCAGAATGGAAGCGATCCTGATCATATGAAGAGTGCAATGGCGGAGTTATCGGGAGTCCAAGAGGAGTTTAGAGGATGTTTTGCTCTAAAAGCAGCAGATAGGCATACCTTTGATACTAAAGTGAAAGTCCAGTCTTGAGGGGGATGTCCAGTAAGATACTACTATGATTAGATGAGTGAGGGGTTGTCTTGAGCCGCTTCGCCTGGGATAGGAATGCATTTTCAAGAGATCATGGTTTGCTGCTATGGCTGTACATCATGCATAGAGGCCATGATGAAGATGGGTACGTAGGAAACAAGCACAATCGATATAGAAGAATGAACTTAAATACGTGAGAATATTGTATTGTGTATCCCATTCCTACCCTTCTAGTTTTCAATACCAATCGCTTCAAGCTATCCTCCCAGTGCAACATTCTCTAACAAAAGCCTCTATTGGTTCTTGCATGTTTGCCAGACAGCAATGCCGAATGGAGCACCTATGTCCAATATTAGTACGACTCCCTAATACCCCTCTCTCCAGCGAAGATGTTCTTCTCACTCACCGAATCCAACAGCCATGAATCCCCAGTATCTTAAAGCAAAGAATCTTGTGTTTGGGTTGAATGGAATGTTGCTTCGTGGTCCCTCAGGGTAATGGTATGGTGAACCCATTTGAGCGCGGGTAGAGTGGAAGCCACGGCGGGCAACCATTGAGGTTGTGGAGGATGCGCGGACGGCTGCTCTGGATAACATCTATTGACAGTACATCAGCGAATACTTCTGCGGCGGCCCAACAGTAAGGTATTACCTTGAATATCGGGTTCTGGTTTGTATTTGGAGGAAACAGTCAATCGGATGATTTTGATGAAGCTTGGTTTGGCACTAGTGAGGAGGGAACAACCAGAAATTTTAATGCCTAAGGCTAAAGCTAAAGAATGGGACTTTATCAGAGATAGTGCCAGGATAATGGCCCGGAGCGATAATAAAAAAATATCTATGTTAATTTCACATCTTCGACTTTTTTGATAATTTTAAGAATTATCAACACACCGCAATTACCTTTCGATCCTGATTAATGCGATACGACATAATTCAGTATGGATGACTTATTTGACGCTTTCGAGGATAAACCACAGACGGCTGCTCCTAGCAGACCCAAAAAGGCAAAGAAAGACAAGAAAGATCGCAGCAAGAAAAGAAATGCGAATGGTGATGTGAAGCCAATTTCTGATGCGCAGGATGGCGATTCCGAGATGGTTGATGCTGAGGAACCTGTGGTAGAAGCAGATGCAGAGGAAGAGGATATTGAAGAAGTGGACGAGATTAGTGAAGCGAAGGACGCAAAACGACGCAGAAAGGAAACAGAATCCGAACCAGTGGTTACGGATACCTTCGAGACAGCACAATCGCGAGAATTGGCTGCTTCTGCAGGATTACAGGGCGCCCCAGAAGAAAAGGCATTGGTACTACAGCACAACATTCAACATCAAGTTTCTTTACCTCCAGATTACGATTACATTCCGATATCACAGCACAAGGCCCCCGCTGAACCTGCTAGAACTTGGCCTTTCGAATTGGATCCTTTCCAAAAGGTTGCCATTGCATCAATTCAGAGAAATGAGAGTGTGCTGGTATCGGCGCATACCAGTGCGGGAAAAACTGTTACAGCAGAATATGCGATCGCGCAATGCCTCAAGAATAATCAGAGAGTCATTTACACAAGTCCCATTAAAGCTTTGAGTAATCAGAAATATCGAGAATTTACTGCGGATTTTGGAGATGTTGGTTTAATGACTGGTGATGTTACAATCAACCCAACCGCGACCTGTCTGGTTATGACAACAGAAATTCTACGATCTATGTTATACCGAGGATCTGAGATTATGAGAGAAGTTGCCTGGGTTGTCTTTGATGAAATTCATTACATGAGAGACAAAGCCAGAGGTGTGGTTTGGGAAGAGACTATCATCTTATTACCGGATAAGGTCAGATATGTCTTCTTGTCTGCAACTATTCCGAATGCTATGCAATTTGCTGAATGGATCACAAAAACTCATAATCAACCATGTCACATTGTTTACACGGATTTCCGACCTACCCCCTTACAGCACTATTTCTTCCCAGCTGGTGCAGATGGTATACATTTGATTGTTGATGAGAAGGGAAACTTCAGAGAAGATAACTTTTCAAAGGCCATGGCAACAATTGAGGAGAAAAAAGGGTCTGATCCAGCAGATATCAACGCAAAGCAAAAGGGGCGTGGTAAAGATAAGAAGACCAACAAGGGTGCCAATAAAGAGGGATCGGATATTTATAAGATTGTTCGAATGATCATGTTGAAGCACTACAATCCTGTTATTGTTTTCAGTTTCAGTAAGAGAGAGTGCGAGGCATATGCATTGCAAATGAGCTCCATGGCTTTTAACGACCAATCGGAAAAGGACATGGTTTCGAAAGTCTTCGAGAGTGCAATTGAGTCTTTATCAGAAGAAGATAGGACACTACCACAAATCCAGCACATCTTGCCATTGTTGAGACGTGGTATTGGTGTGCATCATTCTGGACTTCTTCCTATCCTCAAGGAAACTATCGAAATTTTGTTCCAGGAGAATTTGATCAAGGTTCTTTTTGCTACAGAGACTTTCTCTATTGGTTTGAATATGCCTGCCAAGACTGTCGTCTTCACTAGCGTTGAGAAGTTTGATGGTGAGAAGATGCGATATTTGACACCATCTGAATTCGTACAAATGTCTGGTCGTGCTGGTCGTCGTGGTCTTGATGATAGAGGTATTGTTATCATGATGATAAATGACAAGATGGAGCCAGAGAGTGCTAAGACAATTGTACGAGGAGAGCAGGACAAGCTCAATTCAGCTTTCTACCTCGGTTATAACATGATTCTTAACTTGATGCGTTTGGAGGGAATTTCACCGGAATTTATGCTAGAACATTGTTTTTACCAGTTCCAGAACACTTCAAGTGTCACTGGTCTTGAAAAGGAACTTCAAGATTTGCAAGTTGCAAGAGATGATGTTCAAATTCCAGATGAAGCAACCATTAAAGATTACTACGATCTTCGACAACAGCTTACTACATACACCAAGGATATGCGCGATGTCATCAACCACCCTAACTATTGTCTGCAGTTCATGCAACCAGGACGAGTTGTTCATATCAAATACCAAAATCATGATTTTGGTTGGGGAGCAGTTGTCAAATTTACACCACGACGACCTGCCAAGGGATCTTCGGTAGAATACGCCCCACAACAATCATACATCCTCGATGTGCTTTTGTTAGTTTCTTCAGACAGTATCGTTGGCACACAAACACAAAATGACTTGCCATTGGGTATTACACCACCGGGTGAGGGCGATAAGGGCAAGATGGAAGTTGTTCCAGTACTTCTGTCATGCGTTGAAGCTATTGGACATGTTCGTATCTTTCTTCCAAAGGACCTTCATCCAGCCAATGAACGAAATCAAATTCGTAAATCTCTCGACGAAGTCAAACGCCGTTTCCCAGATGGTATCGCGGTCCTCGATCCTATCGAAAACATGGGTATCACAGATGATTCATTCAAGAGACTTCTTCGCAAAATTGAAGTTCTTGAATCCCGTCTACTCTCAAACCCCCTCCACAATTCTCCCCGTCTCCCAGATCTCTACAACCAATATGCCGGTAAACTAGACATCACCAAACAAATTAAAGAAAAACGCAAGGCTATCACCGCCGCTTTAAGTATCATGCAACTCGATGAACTTAAATCCCGCAAACGTGTCCTTCGTCGGCTAGGTTTCATAAATGAACAAGAAGTAGTCGAGCTCAAGGCCCGTGTCGCGTGTGAAATCTCATCTACCGGTGATGGTCACGAACTTCTTCTCTCCGAACTTCTATTCAATGGTTATTTCAATGATTTAACTCCTGAAATGTGCGCAGCTGTCCTTTCAGTTTTCATTTTCGAAGAAAAGAGTCAATGTCCTCCACTGAAAGAGGAATTGGCAGCCAAATATCGAGAAATTCAAGCTCAAGCTAGGATCATCGCCAAAGTTACTGCGGAGAGTAAATTGAAGATGAATGAGGAAGAATATGTGACTAGTTTTAAATGGCAACTTATGGAAGTTGTTTATGTCTGGGCACAGGGGAAGAGTTTTGCGGAGATTTGGTAAGTTCTCACACTCCTACATCCCTTGTCGCCTTGAGTTTCTCGTATGTAAAATAACTAACATATCTCTACAGTAAAATGACAGATGTCTACGAAGGATCCCTCATCCGTCTCTTCCGTCGTCTTGAAGAACTTCTCAGACAAATGGCCCAAGCAGGAAAGGTCATGGGCTCAGATGAGGTATCAAATAAATTCGACGAATCGCTTAAGAAAATCAGGAGAGATATCGTTGCGGCGCAGAGTTTGTATTTGTAAACCTGTCATATTTATGACACTTATATCAGTGATTTGCAATCTCTGAACTTCCACAATCTATTCTTCTACTTCAGCTTTGATAATCGAGATACCTCTTACGTTAATCAGTTGTGGCATTGTGGCATTATGGTGGAATTTTTCCTCCCATATATCAAATTTCTTTTTATTTATCATAAAGGAGTATGGATTCTAAAAATGCATATATGGATGGTGAATGGAGTTTTTTTTTCCCCCTTAGAAATTACAGTTACAATTACGTTTACAATCTTTTGACGAGTAAACTGCAGAAGGATGTTGTGGTGCGATGAATATCTCGGAATACCTAGATACTTTTTTCTTCTCTTGTCTCCAAAAGCTAACGTGGGAATGAAGTGCTATGTGCTATGTTAGGAGTGCGATTGGTGATATCTTCCTAAATTGGGGAGAGGAAAGGAAAAGGAAAGGAAAGGAAGGGAGAGAAAGACGAAAGTCTATATATAAGATTACGTCTTGCTTTTAGGATGAGAATTTAAGAGTTTCCTTTTGCTTTGCTGCTTTGTGGATATATTCTTATGATTTGGTTTGCAGGGTTGAGAATGTGTTATTTTGTTGATGTGTGTGTATGGTTTGGATATGAGGTTGAGGAATGATGGATGGTGGATGAAGATGGAAATGGAGATGGGGATGGAGATGGAGATGGAGATGGAGATGAGGATGAAGATTAGTAGTTTATTATTGTTACGAGGTTTGCCGTCTAGATCACGTGGAAGTGCTCTAGGCTCTCGAAGTGGTTTATAACTAGGCGTTAAGCAGGGACTTAAGTAATGACAATGATGATATGCAATTCGTAACTAATAGTAGAGTATACTAAATGATTGATCTTGAGCACGAAGCTCTATACAAAGGAAATCCATCTTGATTATATAGACCTTCATGCTTCTATGATCACTTGTGATCACGTGCCTTGGTCATGTGATGGTAGTTGTGTAGCCCGTCGTAACATATCACTAATCGCAGTACTAAGGGGAATGATTTCCCATTAAAACTGAAATAAGTACGAATCGGATTTTTGGATTTTCGATATAACATAGCAGAACTCTATCTCATAGCATACTATTCTTTCTATTGATTTGCATGTGACGCCTCACACCTCCAGGTCACGTGGCATGCCCCGTTTGTATTTAATCACAGGAAAACTCTCTACTCTTGTTTTCCTTCTTCTTTTTCTCCCTAGCTTAGTATTTTCTAATACAAGATACTTTACCCAGTATTCTTGAGTGTGACATTGCAAGTATAAAATTCAAAAATATCAAGAAGTGAATGTTACGAGGTTTGCCGTCTAGATCACGTGGAAGTGCTCTAGGCTCTCGAGGTGGTTTATAACTAGGCGTCAAGCAGGGACTTAAGTAATGACAATAATGAAATGCAATTCGTAACTAATAGTAGGATATACTAAATGATTGATCTTGAGCACGAAGCTCTATACAAAGGAAATCCATCTTGATTATATAGACCTTCATGCTTCCATGATTACTAGTGATCCTTCATAATCATTAGTGATCATCTATATCGTGATCCTTAGTGATCCTTAATGATCACCAGTGATCACCTATACCGTGATCCTTAGTGATCCTTAATGATCATCAGTGATCACCTATACCGTGATCCTTAGTGATCCTTAATGATCACTATTGATCATTTGTGATCACGTGTCTTGGTAGTTGTGTAGCCCGTCGTAACAGTGAAATATCTAAATGAAGTAATACCAACAAAGAAAAAAATAATCATTAGAGATTAATAATCTGAATAATAGTATATATATTATAATGATAATAGCAAAAAAAAAATAGTTAAATCCTCTCTTTTTTAATTTGATTTCTGTTAAAAGGAATGACCTTACACAGGGAATAGTGGGAAGCTGATAGGGCAGAACTGAGGCTATATTGGTCTTGTATCTGAATCACTCATTATCTAAGTTCTACGGAAGTGCGAAGCTCTCCTACAGAGAGCTTCTCAATCTAGTCCTAATAGGACTAGTGCCCTGTGCACGTGCTACGCAGGAACCATTCACTTAAACAATTTCAAATATTATAATTAGGATTTATTAAAGTTTAAATTGTAAATAAACCTTTAATATAATAAATAAACTATAATATATATTCTTTGTATTATAATATCTTCTTTTTATAATTATAATATTTACCTTCTTTAATTTCCTTTCTATTTCAAAAGTCGCTTGAATAAAAACCTGTAGACCAAAACAATCCCTTGAGGGCATATCACTAAGCATAAAAAATACACATTGTTTATTCTATCAATTGTGTCATATTGATAAGATCCCGACAATTTATTACCTACAATAGTTGTTCCTTATTATAGTATTATAATAATAGTTTCGGATATCGTATCCTTTCGTACCACACTACACTACACTACTACAGTCTAGGAAATCGGCAGCTAGGAGAAAACGTTCTAGGCGTTGAAAGTAGTTTGCTGGATGAGGAAATGAAAGTCAGGTACCCTTTTGCATCCATCCGCCTTTTGCGTCCGTTTTCGGACCAGACTTGGTTTGAAGTTAGTTACCTATGCCACGCCATTACGAGTACTTTCGTCCGGAAACTTATTTGGCGTGTGTATTCGCGTATGTATGTTGCGCGTTGGAAAGGTTGCAATTGGAGGAACGTTGGATTGGATGGATGGATGGATGACTGGTTGCTTTCATTGATACTTGGGAGGCGATGTTCGAGTTCTAGTTCTTTTGGGTAAGGGGTCCTTATGTATTTTTTTTTGTGCTAGAGTCTTATGGAAGTTGTGGCGGACCGGTTTATTGAATGGATGGATGGATCGAGATGTTAGACTGGTGATAGTGCTTAGTAAAGTATGTATTAAGTATGTATGTCCTGGGAGGAAAGTAGTATTGGCAGGATTAGTATTGATTCAGATGAAAATATTATTAACTCGTATATAAATAAAGAATGATGAATGGGCTCACTCTGTGGAGGATATATCGAGTACACGTATAATAAATACACGTTCATTATCACTAGATGTAACAATGTAAATATGGATACAGACTGTGCGAGTATCGATTCTAAGCTAGAAAGCCGTTTTGTTTCTCAAAGCATCTTATTCTTGGACCACAGTGGGCTTTGTGTCTGTGTCTACCCACAAGGCCATTCATGATTAGTGTGTACCTGGAAGGAAGATCGGCAAACGCTATACTAGGGGTGACAATCAGTTTACGGAGGGAAAAAAGGTTACCAAGGTGATTTGATTTTGATCCCTTCTTTCAATCCTCAGATCCTTGGACTATGGATGGATGGGATGGATTATTATTATTGTGATAACTCCCTTGTTTGTCTGACAAATGATTTTCACTTATCGGGAAACGCGAGTGCGATGTCGAAGGGTGATTTGATGAGAGGATTGATATGGTGAAGGTTATAGAAATGAGTACGAGGTAGTATAGGAGTATTGCAGATGGATGATTGAAGATGATTGATTGTAGTGGTATACAAGTCAAGATGAATTGATGTTACCTCGTACCTAAACTATATACCGAGATATACTATATACTGTAGTCCGTGTATCTGATGATGTATAAACATTAATGATCAGAGTACCTATAAGAATAAATAGCATTATGAAGTTTCTTTTTTATATTACTTCATTTAATATTGAAAATCCATTTGCTTTTTCTCTGCTTTCCCTGGAGAAGATCATTCGCTACCTAGGGAACGATAAGGAATAGTAATTTTTAAGGTGACACGCGCTTTTTATATTATGCTTGGTAGATGGATAGATCCCAGGGAGGGAGTGTCAAGAGAACTGGAGGGAAAAGAGGAAAGAGAGGAAAGAAGAGAGAAGGGATTTAAGAGAAACATAAGACTTATTATTACCTATAAACTAGAGACATTCAATTCAGTCCAGATCAAATTATGCATTTTATTATTAATCCATTCATTCATCCCCCAAACTTATTAATCCAATCCAATCCAACCAAACCCCAAAAATAATCCCCAGGTACGGACTGCACTGCACTGCACTGCACTGCACTACTTACTTTATTTGTGTACCTTGCCTTGAACACACCCACACCCACAACATTCAACATTCCCCTTCCCCTTCCCCATACAACAACTTTACCATTTACCTTCCTGTACCCGTCCTCTCTAGTCAGAACCATAAATGCTTTAGAGTTACTTTAGAGTTACTTTAGAGTTACTTTAGAATATTCAATCCTTTGCTTTTTACCCATTCTTCTTCTTTACTCTTTTGGTCCTTACGTCTGTCTCCCTCCCTCAATTGGTCAATTCACTCTTTCTCTCTTGATCAAATCAAATCAATTACTTACTATTCATTCATCTTAATTCTATCTAGTTTTCTACTTTTCATTTCTTGGAAAAAGAATTCATTGCCTGCCTGCTTCGCCCTTCTTTTTACCCTTTTCCCGAGGTTCAACGTGCTAATCAATCCAAGTCCTGTACTCCAACAGTTTACCCAAGGGCCAAGGTGCTGCTGATTGATTGATTGATTTGATTAAGCAACAGTGGGGATCAAGGGGAAGTACTTCATAGCTTCATTGTCCACCGTATTCCAAAGGGTCTGATCTACAAATCTTCCCTTCCAGCATCAACCTTGGTTCTTCGCAACATATCCCTCTCAGATAGGCCACCAAATTTCAAAAAGGTCCTCGCTGTTCATTACTTTGTTGGAAAAAGCATAGAGACTTTCGCCAGGTGCTTGAGATTACGAGGAACTTCTCTCACTTTATCCACGAAATATTTCATCATCCCTCCCTCCCTCTCCACATCTAATCACTTTCTCCTGAAGTTCGCGGTAATAGCGTCCACCACTCTTCGATTCAATGTCATACTGAAAGGGCTTTCAGTAACCTACCACCGGCAAATCTGCCAATACAACCTTCAACTCGAACGAATCCTGTGCATTTACCTCGAATAAATTACCTTTCGCCATGGAGAACGATTCTACTTCGGCTCCTCTCGCAGATTACTTCTGGATCGCGGGGATTGACTCTTTACAGTATGGACCCGAGGTTTTCCCCTCAAACCAAAGGGATAGATCAAACAACAACATACAAACGCCCCCCTCTCCTCAAGTCGATGCCACGATAGAAGAAAGTCCCGAAGGTGAAAACTCACCTCCTCCAAATACCAACCGAGCTTCAGCACGCCATTCCCGCAACAACTCATGGAATCGTCTCAGCAAACAAACTTCGCACGATTCGCGAAGCTCAATATCCACTCTTGACGAGCTTGAGGGGATGACTGCGAGCAATCGAAGTAGCATGACAATAAAAGCGGGTGAAATCGGTCATATTTATGGTAATGGTAACGGGAATGGAAACGGAAATGGAAATGGCAATGGAAATGGAAATGGAAATGGAAATGGAAATGGTAGTGGTAGTGGAAATGGAAATGGAAATGGCGCGAAAGCCGAAGGAGGAATATTTGCAAATTTCGACTTCGATAAAGCTCTATTGAAGTTTGCGAACGAGCGGGAGAATTTCCTGGATGATCTGAGTTTTAGTGCTGGAGCTCCAACGCAGGCTGCACCTCCTATGACAAATCCGAGGACTTCGAGATTAAGAGTGGAAGATGCAGATAACATACATAGGAGAAGTCCGACGTTGAGGAGTGTTGGTGGAAGTATCAGGAGAAGAATTAGCTTCAGGGATCTGAACAGCGTAAAGAGGCAACCTTCCATGGCAGGTAGAAGTAGTAAGTCTTACATTTCGCGTTTCGACACGGCACATATATTACATGCATTGCATACCTCCAAGACAACCTGAGCCGCACCCCTCTCATATCTTTCAATCGTATACTGACAATTTTAATAGTGTCGGTCCGAACTTCGAGGCGCTTGAGCAATTATAATTCCGTCATTCCTCCTCCAGAGCCCCTGAATCTGGACCCTGATATGCACCCTTTGAAACGACGTTTCGAACCAGTTTTACTTGATAGATACCCACCCAAACATGCGACAGAGGAATTGCCGAGGAGAGGTAGATTCCCTGATTACGTCCCCATGTTTGCATTTCCGAACGACATCAATATTGTTTCTTCTGACGAACGACCACGATCGACTTGGCATGGATTCGCCATGACCTCGGATGATAATTCCAAAATATATGGTATTACGGTGATTGTTTGGAAGCCACTGGATCAGGAAGCGGCTTTAAATGTCGAGAGAAGATGCGAGGCTTGGAGACAAGACCATATGACGAACGAAGAGCGCGAACTTGCAGCTAGTTTAGGAGAACGATTGGCTGCGGAGCGCGCCCATCTTTCGCAGTTGCTAGCAGAGTTGCCCACTGTTGTTTCTGGCTCAGCTGCTAGAGAACAATTGGAAGAGCAGATCAGCGCGGTGGAGGAGAAAATTACTTTGATGACTGACATGTTGCGGCCTGTCAGACACGGCGCAGCAGCCAAAATTGAGGGATTAACCGATGGCGAGACGGGGCTTTGGATACCTAGAGCGTATGGAATCCTTGGCAGAGATGGAAGTATGACAAGCTTCTGGAAGGAATGGCTGAAGGCTGTTGTGGTACCTATGACAGACGGTGGAATCCTCCGAGTTCCTGCAAGCTCGCCAAAAATCGGTAGATGGCAACCCCTGGAGAGGTACGTTGTCAACCTGTGTACCGAAGCACTAAGCCCGTTATCCTCGAAAACCCAAATTGAAATTGCAGTGCGAGAACTACGGCTTTTTGCACGAAAGGAAGCACCCAACGAATTACCCGAATCACGAAACACCGATATTTATGCACTATTTAGAGCTTTGAGTATACCCAATATCGTCGCTCTGGTAGAGTTCATGTTATCGGAATCGAGAATCATTTTACTGTCATCCCATACAGCCATGCTACATCTTGCTAGCAAGGCCTTGGTCAGTCTCTTATACCCGCTAAAATGGGCAAGCATTTTCATTCCAGTTCTACCAGCTAGATTGATCTCCGCGCTGGAAGCGCCTTGTCCTTATATTGTTGGGATTGAAAGGAGATATGATAACATAGTACTTCCAGAGGATGATTACGTTTTCGTGGATTTGGATCAAGATTCGGTTGAGTCCACAGCCCCACCTGTGTCATTACCACGACAACAACGTCGAAAGCTTGTATCTCTCCTACAGCTAGCAGCTCCACATCACAATAGATGTGGCGTAGAGGTAGCACCACCACCTTATGCTGTCGAAACTTTCCCTTATGATGCATTCTCATCAGAGAACGAATCGATATTTACCCAAAATGCACCTACTGGGACTCTGGGTAAATACGTTAGTCAGAACTCGACCACATTTGGAGAGCCGGATCTACAAAAGAGAAAGAGGCCTTTGGTTTTCAATGCATTCTTGCAATCGAAGAATGACCATACTCGGGTTGAGCGTCCATCCACCAGCAGGTCCAGCAAGACCAGTCCACCAACATCCTTGTCACCAGTCTCTGGACATTGCCCACCAATGCCTACAACTCCCATCTCTCGAAATGATTCCGGCTTTGCTCTCACGGCCACATTGAGAGAAAAGAGGTCTGGTCATTTTGATGCAAACTCGAGACGTAGTTCTTCATTTGGTTTGGAACGACAGCCAACACTTCGCAGACCAAGTGCACCATTTGTCAATGGTCACTCGGCTAGTCTTTCCACTTCTGCTGTGTCCATCGGCGATAGCAAATCTATGTATGGTTATACGCCATCTGCTTATGCACCATCTGCCTATGCAGCATCCACTATCGCTGCATCAACAATCATGCCCAACATGCTCATGCAGCCGGTGCGAAACACAGAGACCACAATATGGGTAGAGGGACATTGTTTTGTCTATAACGCCAATGACATGGGATCCGTATGTTCAATCTGTGATGAAAGGGCCGAGGGTGATGGCATGTATAGCTGTAACGCATGCAGCACCGTCTGTCATGGTCGCTGTTTAGGTTGGTGTTCACTTGTGTGTCCATCCGCCTTTCATTCAGATCGTGTACGTGCGGCTTTCGTTCGTTGTTTCGCAAATTTGTTTTACACTTATAGAAAGCACCTTGGGCGACCATCAAAAGAGCAAAAGTCAAGAGGACAATTGTATGGATTTGACATGGCTGGTTTCTTGAAGAGTCTCCCAAGTGATCAACAAGAATATATTACGATGCTGCAACAGACACAAGGTAAATCCATTTCATACTATATTTCGTGAACAATACTAACCTTAGCATAGCTTTCAACGAATTTATCCATGAAAGGGAAACTAAACAATCGAACGATCGAGACATTCAGTTGTTCGACTCAATCATTCAAGCTAAGAAGTCAAGAGGACGCGCGGCATTCTTTTCTTCGAAATCATCACTTCGACCTAGTTTCCTTGAGGATACATCAGATCACTTATGGCGATCCGCATTAGTTCCGGTACCTAGGGATGCCAAGTTCCCGGGTGAATATAGGACAATCATCTCCAGAATTCCAGCACAACTGGATATTGGATTAATGAAAGAACCACGCAGCGTTGCTGGAGTTCCTCGTATAGATACACCAGGAAAACGAGTAGGTCGCAAAGCAGTTCCGAGCATGCTAGGTGGTAACGGAATAATCTGAGAATGAACGGATGGAAAAGAATGGTTGAATACGAGAATGAGATGAGATGGGATGAAATCGACAGATTCGAAATTACGACAAAGAAACCAGATAAATACAGGCCCAGATTTAGTTGGGAGGAAAGAATACGAAAGCGAGAGAAAGTGAGAAAGAGAGCAATTTGACATTAAATTCAGTGCAAGATGCGAACGAGATGTGTAAGATATCCAAGCGAGGAGTTTAAAAGATTCGTTTGTTGTTGTTTTTTGATCCTTCTTTTTCATCACAAGTCCATGAAACGAGAAAATAGTGGCAAAAATCATAGGGTGGGTACGGATGGATGGATATATGTGTGGTGTAAATAGGTGTTGAGTGGAAGCCAATTTTTGTTTCGGGTTGATTTTTTGGAGTGGGATGGAGGGTAGATTGTTTGAGGGGAAATTGGTCGGGGTTTAATATGGGGAAGGCAGACGAGGGAAATAGGACGAGGTGGAGAGAGATGAGATGAGATGAGATGATGTTGTTGGATTGCGAATTGGAATGAATGGCTGGATGGGATGTATGTGTTGGGATATGAAAGTGAGCAACAAAGAAGATTGGTTGATTGTATCTTGTCATTTACCATTTACCATTTGCAGCTTGCTTTAACTCGCTCGATTGAAGGTTTAGGGAAGAGCGATGATGAAATGCAAAACATGCGATGCGATGCGGGCGTAGGGAGAGGGGGAGATTAGAAATTAATGTGTGGATGCTGGTTAGATATGCATGAATAGGTCAGAGGATGTAATGAGAAGAAGAAGACGAGCAGTATCGATGTCGATGGGGTGATAGAATAAAAGAATACGGAGCAATGTACAGCAGATAAATTTACATTTGTCAGAGAAAGAAGGAGAGATATACAGTGCGTAAATGCAGCGTAATGAAGAAATATTTATATGAATTAATATATGGTTTTTTGCTGTACTGTACTGTGCTGTGTTATGTTAAGTTATGTTACGTTGTGCTATATCGATAGGTAGGTAGGTACCTACCTGGTATATGAGGTATATATCTTCCATATAAGGTAAGTTGGATAGTTAAGTAGCAATGGAGTATAAAGTATAAAGTCTAGATAGACTATCAAGTCTGATCTGAATTAATCCTCTTTCAGAAATATCCGA
This sequence comes from Sclerotinia sclerotiorum 1980 UF-70, assembly GCF_000146945.2. Taxonomy (NCBI): domain Eukaryota; kingdom Fungi; phylum Ascomycota; class Leotiomycetes; order Helotiales; family Sclerotiniaceae; genus Sclerotinia; species Sclerotinia sclerotiorum. Next base: position 2,253,354 of record NW_001820832.1, on the reverse strand, counting down.
TTAATTCTTTTCAAGGAAATCGATTTTTTTTTTTGGTGAGGAATAATCTTATAGGTTAGGTTAACTTATATTAAAGAAGGGGGATCTAATTATCTGTAGGACCTCGATCGTTTTGGCAGGTAAGGTTAATTAGTTTCATAACTTTGAAATTTAAAGCGGGTATATTTTTGATCTTATATTTTTAATTGTAAAAGATATAAATGTGTATATATTGTATCAGGGTGCTTTTAGTGCAGCGCAGCGCAGTGAAAGATTACTTACTTGCTTGCTTTGCTTCTTATTTAGCATTTGTACTGGTAAGAAATATGAAAGCTGCATGTTAAGTGAGCTTGTCGAGGTATCAAGATCAAGTATCGTCAAGAGGCTGGTGGTTATCACGCTGATGATTGTTCAAGCAATCGTGCAAAGCTTCTGTAGGATCTTTTAGGGTCTATTAGGATTTCAGATTGTCGAACGCATCGAAGAAAACAGTGGTTTCAGCCAAGTTCATGCATTTGAAAAGGAGGAGCGATCTCATATCACCGGCTTGCTTTGGCAATCTTCTCTTCATGAACAACAATATCATGGCCAAGCGACACCACCTACCGGAAAGTTTCTAGAACGATTAACATATCAATGTGTTTTTAGACTTAGTCGGGTGGATAGTAGCGAACTTGCATCTAGAAGTACTGCGCCGTGACATTTTATCGGTGAATATTAATGTGCCCCCGGATATTTGAGCTGTATATGCACTGATGTCATATACATCAAGAATATCCGGAGTAAGAAGGGATCTTTAGTTTTGAGACTGAAGGTCCTACGATTACCTGTGTTCCTTGAAGTGGTCTAGCTGCACCACAGCCAGCTATAACCCTACCAATTATGAAAGATGCACAAGTAGACGCAGCAGCATAGAGACCAGAACCACTCCCAATATTATAATAGAGGCCAAGAAGACGGATTAAACGTTGAATTATCTGTACATAGCGCTTAAGACGGGCTAAAGAACGGTTTGTCGGAGCATGTAGTCGAACCATGCCAAAAAAGGTCATCATTAGCATGGAATGGAATTTTAATACCAGGAGTTTCCACGCCAATTATATTACTGTGAACCCCTTCTAAAATATTCCTACGGCGAGAGATATAGTTACTAGTTTCAGTCTTCATCTACAGAGCTATAGGGCCAAGGGATTTTGGATATCCTCGAGTGACACTTTGGATTGGTCATATGCATCAGCTACAAGCATTTCTTTGCCAACCGAAGTTCTTGGAAAGTAATCTTTCCTTTCGTTCATTTAGATATCTCGGCTTGTTCTGAAATAGATATGCTGGAATGAAAGAAACTGGGCTTCGAGCGAAGGAAGTTGTGGTATAAAGTTGACGAGTAATCGTCGCATCCAAGATCGCCCAAAGCCCCTGTATATATCCTCAAAGAAATTCGCCGTAACATACAAGCTCATAATACTTTCAAATTCCAAAGAAGCTGTTATGATTATCTCCTAGCTAGGACCCTTTCAGCTGTTAGTCCTCATGCGCAGGTTATCGAGTTCTGTTCATATACCAGCTAGCTATTAGCAGGTTCGGACTCTTTCTTGAAACGCATTATACAACTGAGCCGAATCACCGCATTCTTAAAAAATTGTTCCCGTTTTGTTGCGGTCGTTGAAGAAGCTTCCGGATGTGCTCACATTATATCCTATCAATTTTATCATGACGATAGAACTTAAATCATCGAGACATTCTTTTCTCCCAGAGATCAGCTCCGGAATACGTTCTATAGGGAATTCAAGTAAGAGTAGGAGATTACCTCGACGTCGATGCCAATCATAGGATATTCACTACTATCAGTGTATTTTTCTTCGTTTTAAAATGCCGGATATGTAGCCCTTGCTAGATTTTAGAGTATACTGTACTCTTCCATATCAAGATATTACACTGAGGATGAGCGAATATCGAAAAGGAAGCACTAAAAACATATTAAGATATTATAGCAAGGACCTTATTAGGAGAAACAATAAAAAAAAAAAATAATTGACTAGATAAATAAGTGAACAAATTTTAAACATCTAAAAAAAATTTCGTGACCTCATTAATCTTAGAGCACAAACAAAACCGTGACATACCCACGATATAAAATATTAATAGCACCAATTTGATAATATAAGTTTCACACCACTTGATGAAGGTAAAGCCTTGTGTGTTGAATTTAGAATAGAAATTTGACAACGGATTAGAATGGGCAATGTTGTAATCTCAAAAATGTTTATTGCACAATTTTCTAATGGTTTTTTCTCGCTGCATGCATGAGTGTTTGCGCCGCATAAACCTGGGGTGAGAAACCTCAAATTCACTTTATATTTTCCATTTCCTCGGCTCTCATTCGTTTCAAAGAATCTCTATGATAATAGGAAACGTCTGACAGTAGGTATGAAAATGAATTCAACTTGGGGTGGTGTCTGAGGCGTGATCTTGAGTTGTTTCACGGCATCTCTCTTCCCGACAGCTTGACCAACATTTACATCCTCCATCATCTATATCGAGGATTTTCCACAGAATTCCAATGATGCGGAGTGGCAAGCTCATAGAAAGATGACGGCGGTGACTTTTACGGAGAAGAATAATGAGCTGGTTTGGCCACAGTCATTAACTCAAGTGAAAGGAATGCAGGAGTACTGGACATAGCAAGCGAAACAACCAATCCGGTCTACCCATTTGTATACCAAAAACTTTACACTTCATCAATACCGAGAATCTCTCTCCACAATCCTGTCATCTATCATCCAAATTTTTGTCTTTGGAGAACAAGGTCTAAAACCATGGTGGATATCTAAATCATTCAACAATGCCGCCAGAGCCATGAATGATTTTCGCTCTTATATCTTCGGTTTGATGGATGAAGAGAAAGCGCATCATGTGCGGGAAGAGTCTGAAAATCAGCATCTCGTAGCACGTTTGGCGAAAGCTTGTGAGGGAAAAACGAAGAAGAATTGAAGGCGGACGCTACGATTACAGATAAAACTTGGGACAAGGGAAGAAAGATAAAACTTACAAGAGAAGAGATCCTAAACATCTTTTCTTCTATACTTTTGCTGGTAATGATACGATAGCTATTGCACATACAAACTTGCTCATTCATCTTGCAAACCCTCACACGTAGGGTTCGATTTCCGAGGAGATAAAATATTACCTGCCCACAGATGAGAATCCAGAGTCCTGGAAATATGAAATATATTTCAAATTTAAACGTTTTAGAGCTTTTCTTTTGAGTTCTCTCTGTCTCTAATTCCAAAGAGAGACAAAAGATAAGATCTTACAAAACCTAACAAAAAGTAGGTCTAAGCCCTCTGTATTTGTCACCCCCTATCTCAACTCGTCAAGACCACCAGCTCACGAGAACAAACCCTCGAAGTCAATGGCTTAACATATACTCTCTCACCTCATAAAACCGCTCACTGTCCAATTCCAGCCTTGCACGTGCATCGGGTTCTAATCCTCTAGCATGGACGTCGACCCCAGTCGTTCTATTAGTACATCATCTACTCCCTCCCCTACGGGTAAGTCTGACACCAATTTTTTGGTAAAAACAGTCGAAATAGACACATCGAATCACTTCATGCCATTTGCATGGGGTCAAAGAGTATATCCAGGTAGAAAATTTGCGCAGGTGGAACTTGTTCTTGTTGCCGTGTTGGCTGCATTGTTCAAAGAATGGGAAGTTGAGGTTGTACCGAAGGAAAGAGAGATGGAAGAACAGGCGAGGATAAGAGCCTGGAAGAGTAGTTTGGTGGTAGATCATGAAATACATATGTTGCATGAAGTGGTTGATCCGGAAAGTGTGGGATTGAGATGGGTGAAGTGGTGAGAGATGCAGGACTTTAGCTGGTTCCTGGTGTATTCGACTGAGAGATTTCTTATTTTATGGCTTTTTCATGATTACTCCTCATGATACAATTTTCCCTAGGATATCCAGTAGAGTTTCCTTTCAAGGGAATGTGAAAGTCAAGGGCCTACCCATTGGACCTAGTTAGCTGTTGTTTTTATTAGATATCGGGATAAATATCAAAGTGAATCACTTAAGCTTGCTCATTATATAGTCAACGATGCTGCACATACATAGGTGAGCATCATGTAATCATGGATGAGGGACAGATCAAATGCATATTAAAAATGTGAATTTATCAATATTACCAATACAACCAGATACCTTTACCACACCCTCCCCTTTTCACCTCCTCTACCTCCTCCACCCATTCACCCAAACCCATACCCATCAGCATCCCCACCCATCACACAAAAACCCATCTTCCACCAAAAGAAAATATAGACACAAAGCGAACCTGAAAAGTCCATCGAGCATAGACAGTAACCAGGATTTTGAAGCGCCCTCCCCATTGCGAGGTTATTCTGAGCAATCCATTTCAGTACTTGGGTTTTTGTGGAAAGAAATCCCTACTACAATCCTACTTAGACATATCCAAGTAAACTTAGATGTGCCTAGGTAGGGCTGACAACGGATGCTGTGGTTATATGTAAAGAGAGAAGAGAAGAAGTTGAGATGAGGTGAAGGGTTTTATGGTGGAGTGGAGGCTGGAGGTCCGTGCTTTTTTGGTTGTGATTAGGTAATTGGGATGGGAGGGGATTGTGATGCCTGAGGCTGTAAAGTGATGATGAGACGAGAATGGACGGGATGAAAGGATTTAAAAGGTCAATTGGATGAAATGGTTTGGAACTAGACCGGAAAGAAACTGTAGGAGATGAGATTCATTAACAGTTGATGCTATACTGGCGTTCCCTGACTCGTAAATCTCAATCCCTGCTCATAAACCACAATTCAATGCTCATAATTTCTTCAACGACCTAGCTTTTGTCTCAAATCGAATCACTGCTATAAATAGATAACTTCCCCATCACTTTCATCTCGCTACGGAACGAACTATGAGCGGGACATCTCTTCAATTTACCGAATGATCTTAAAGGTTGCAAGCTCTTGAGTCAATGCCATCGGACTATTCTCATGCGTTTTTTTGGAGCACAAGACCATCTTGCTTTTGATATTGAGGCTGGGACGAGATAACACTGATAATTTTCCGAATTTTAAACCTTGTCTGCGTATTATACAGGATGGTGTCGAGGTCTCCGAGAAATTGAGCTTTGGAAAGATATTTTGCGTTAGGTTTTGCGTGAAATTCTGTAGGCCAAACTGATGTTATCTGGATAGGCATGGGGCTTGATAGTCTCTTCTTAAATCTTCTTCTGCGGCTCAGCGGCATACATCAAGTGCGTATTCCTAAATTAATCATGAAATTTCTGTAAGTTTGCATTTTGCGAGCTTCTAGATGCTTGCACAATTTGGGCTCGTTTCCACCATACTTGACTCCATCACCAATTACTAATTCAACCTTCACTAACCATTGAGTTCTTACATGTGCTCTTTTTGGTACTATCCGCAGCAGCATCCCAACTTACGAAGTGACAAATCTATCTCCATAGCAATGGCGATGGGCATTAAATTGAGCCTGTTGAATGGCACTCACATGATCTGCAATAGTTTGGATGTCTCTTGTTCGTCTAGAGCGTCGTTTCGATTCCTATGCCTGTGGCATTCATTTTCTGTAAATGTGAGATCTCAATCCCTCCGATGCGATGGCACCCGTGGTAGGAGACGTAGAGGTGAATGGTAAGAACCAAAAGTGTGGAATGGTGAAGATAGTGAGGATAGTGATACAACCTTGGGACTTGATAGTGAAGAGGGACTTCCCCAGATACTTTCACAGGCTTTATATACCTAGTAAACATGGGTTTGACTAGTAAGGCGGAGGTAAGATATCTATTGAATAACCTATTCTCATCAACATTATAATTGTCTTGTGTCAGCTTTAATGAATTTGGAAAGCTAATTTCAAATCATGAATCCAGGCCAGCGACACAGAAGTGAATCAAAGAAGACGACTGGCATCTGGAGAGCATATCTGTGACAATAGAATATATCCTCCTCATCCCCGCGTCCGAGTATTCACCCCCAGTGTATCAACCATGATTTGAATTTGGAGTAACGGGCACACATATATGTGAGTATCTGAATCATTTTATGCGCCTAGAAACTAATAGACTCGGGTAATGAATGATATTGTGGCTTATGGATGTTATTTTGACATGTTTCCGGTCAATGCTGTTTGTTGTACCATTGACTCTCATAAACTCACGCGCAGGTGAATGTAATCTTATGTGTTGTTTGCGGTCTTATGAAATACATACTTCCGTTAATATGATTACGGTAACTTCTTTGAGCCTAAACCGAATCATTATCCTTACGCAGCTCTTAGACTTCGACTAATGTATACTACCATAATTGGAAAGCGCTAACTTTCTAATGTTTAAAGCCTCGACAATAATTGAATTGCGATTTATCCAACAGAGAGAGTTCTCTTGTTTATTATCCAATTTGTTACTCTTATTCATATAATGTCAGCCACGGCTCCTCCAGATTCTTCCGATGTTACTTCTCCAGGTTCGTTTCCCCTTGTATCTCGCTGTTAATGGTGGGGAACCTCATGTTATCAAAATTACCACTAATAAATTAATAGCAAAAAAGAAGAATAACAAGAAGAAGAAGCATGCTAAATCGAAATCCAACGGAGAAATTCCTCAGGTTCAAGAGCATGGACAGGACCCTACAGCAAACGTGTCAGAAGAGGGGAATGCAGAGGAATCTGGACAGTCAACTGTGGTACGAATGACACCTGTTCATTACTCACTTTACAGCAAACATAAGCGCATTCTGACAATTATTGGCAGAATACTCCAAAAGATTCTCATTTTCCAGAAAGCACAGATTCGCAGACGAATGGCCTCAAAAATGACTTTGCAAGTAATGGCCATGCGGTTGCGCAAACACAATCTAGCACCAAGGATGCAGAAGGGTCCTCGGAAAAGAATGGTTCAGATGCATTAGATGCAAGCATTCGACTGGAAGCAATGACGGCAGAGCGTCAGGCATTGCGCGCTGAAGTTGAACAATTGCGAAAATCTTTGGAGGACATCCAGGGCAAGCATTCGGAAGAAGATTCAATAGCTAAAGGTCAATACTCCGAGAATCTATCGTCTGTCGAAGAAAAGTACAAAGAGGAGATTGCCACATTAAAGAGTCAACATGCAGAGGAAATTTCTACAGTCCGAGCGGAATTGGAGGAGACTGAATCTTCGAGAGAAAATTGGGAATCTCAATATCACACATTACTTACACGCGTCAATACGATCAAAACTACCTTGGGGGAACGATTAAAAGCGGATAAAGAAGAATTGGCGGAAGCTAACGAGAAGATCGAAGATTTGGAATCACAAGTGGAATCATATCAAAGCACTATCCAAGGATTGGAGGACGAGGTATCTAAACTACGGAATGGAATTAATGAATCTTCCAAGGAAATTTCGAGCATGCGAAACCGCAATAATTTATCACAACAGAATTGGGTCCATGAAAGGGAGGATTTGATTCAACAGGCTAAACATCTTAAAGAGGAAGCCGATGCCGCAAAGGAAGCCATGGGGGATTGGGAGGTTTTGGCTATGGAAGAGAGATCTATAAGGGAGAATCTAGAAAGTAGAGTTTCTGATATGGAGGAACAATTTTCTACTCAAAAAGAAGCATATGAAACCGCAGTCGCCGAACGAGATAGTCAATCTCAGACAGTTGATGGTTTACAACGAGCTCTACAAGAAATCCAAGAGACTCGGAGACGAGAACTTCGAGAGATGGTCGAAAGTTGCGATGAGCAAATTCAAGCCCTTAAGAAAGTCGTTCAGGATTCAGATTCTAGATGTGTTGAGGCTGAAACTTCGAAAGAAGCTCTTAAAACAGAATTGGATCGACTCCTACCTTTTGAAAAGGAAGTGAAGGAAAAGAACTTACTGATTGGTAAACTTCGTCATGAAGCTATTGTGATTAATGATCACCTCACAAAAGCCTTGAGATTTATTAAGAAATCAAAAGTCGAGGATAATGTTGATAGGTAAGCTACAACAACACTAGTAAAATTGATTCATGACTAATGATGTGCAGACAAGTCGTCACAAATCACTTCTTACATTTCCTCTCCTTGGATCGTTCAGATCCAAAGAAATTTCAAGTCCTTCAAGTCATTGCTTCACTATTGAACTGGACAGATGAGCAAAAGGAGCAAGCAGGTCTAGCCAGACCAGGTGCTTCAAGTAATAGTTTACGTCTACCAATGTCACCATTTCATCGAACACCAAGCACGCCATCTTTATCTACAGAGTTTTTCACCGAACCTTCGAGCGCCCAGAAAGAGTCTCTTTCAGAACTCTGGACAGGATTCTTAGAAAGAAGTGCGGAAGAGGGGAGTGTTAAAGATAAGGATAGTAGAAGTGGAAGTGTTAGTAGTTCAACGACTCTAGCAACAAAATAGGATATTAGGATAGGTTTTTTATTTTGTGGAATAGATTTAGGTGTATATTAGCTACATTGCATGGGCGTTTCTTGGGAGCGATGTTAGGGTGTTGTCATGTTTGTCATGATTCTTTCCCGAATGTTGTGTTGAGAGGTTTTTCCTCATGGCGTTGGCTCTGACTCCCATTTTTCTTTTCATTCTGGGACAAATGGCAGGAGACTTGGTTGTCTAACCGCCCAAAATGATATTATTCAAGGAGAATTTCAACATTCAGATTTCTTGACTACATTATCTGTATGTTTGCTTGCATGTGTCATTATTTCGTCATTCTTGCGCATATTAACAAGATGCTCATTTCTCGTTGTCATGATTTATAGTTACTTCCTAGAGTGAGTGGCATCTTCTCTCTACGCAACTGGGGAATATAAAATGGGTTCATAGGATAGGTATTTATTTCCCTTCACTAATCTTTAACCATCTATCTCATATCTTTTTTCTCTAGAAAATCTAAAAAGGAAAAAAGAAATTCAATAAGCTGAATACAAACACACGAAACAGAGAGAAAAGAAACGAGATTAAAAAAGGTAAAATGTCTCAACCAACATCCTCATGTCCATCACCACCTGATTCTCCTAATCCCCCTCCTGCTGCTGAATCGAAAGATTTTCAGGCTTTATATTCAACTTCATCCTTATACTCATGCTCATCCTTATTCTCATCCTCAATCTGCGAAGAAGATGAGATTTGGATTATAAATAGGAGATCCAAATCTAAAAAGCAAAAGTAGAAGTATAAGAGTAAAAGTAAAAGTAAGAATAAAAATAAGAAGAAAAAAATGATAGTAATAAAAGTAAAAATAAAAGTATAAATAAATAAATAAAAAATAAGACTAAGACTAAGAATAAAAGCAAGAGTAAAAGCAAGAGTAAATTCTATTGAAGTCTTATCTTGGCTCATTTGGCTCGGCTATAACTTCTTTTCTTCTCTCTTTTATTCTCATCTCTTCTCATTACTTTTGAGAAGTAAGATTACAGTACCTGTATCATATGATGTCGATATCGATATCGATTTCAGTTTATTTGGGGGGGGGAAGAGGAGGAGGAAGATTTAGAAAAAGATAGTGAGGGGGAGTATAGGGAGAGGAGGAGAAATGGAGGGGTAGGGGGGTAGGGTGTAATTGTATGATCTAGAGAGGAATGAGGGATAATGCTGGTGTTGGATATGCCTGCTGGGTATATTTAGTTTAAGAGGGGTCTAGATGGAGCTGGTGATATCCTCTGGAGGATAATTAGCTGTCTGTATGATTTTAAACTTGGTCTCGGTGATAGGTTTCGGCTCATTTATTTTCACTCATTTTCCATGATTAAAAAGGGTGATAGAAGTGTATTGATAAATAAACATACGATTCATTATAGTATCGAGAACATATAATTACAGCATATAAAATGTGATATAAAATGTACCATAAAATCACGTAATTACATTCCCCGCACCTCCAAGAACAGCCTCTGTAAACCCCTCCGCATCTCTCTGTACCTGAACTAAATCAAGTCTACCATCTAAGGCATTCCTAACCCCATCGACTACCTCTCTCGTCTCCAATACCTCTCTCATAACAGTCGCCTCCCTCACCCAATATTCTTCTACTGTATTCCTCAGCTCTTTATCTCTTACTGTCGCATTACGCATTAATGCCACCCCATTCAATTTCCCTCTCGCTTGTTCAATAATTCTCGTCGTACTTTCTATTTTCTCCGCTGTACTAGGAGGAGCGAGAAAAGCTCGATTGGTGGAAGATAAATACAAACACCAACCTATGAGACCGTCGAGAGCTGCTAATGCTATACTGCGATAAAGCTGCATATTCCAATAAAAGTGATCGATATCCTCCAGTCTCAGAGCTGTGGCATTATTTGAATGATTCCATCGTGCGACGATGAAGATATCCAAAATGGCAATCGCACCAGCTACAATGGTAGCTTTTCCTCGCCAGATATTAGTTTCTTTTCCAATAAAGAGATTACTAGTTGCGAGGGCGATAACGCAAAGATTGAAGAGATGCGGTATGGTGATGGACAATAAAGAGTAGTATAAATAAGATGCTGGATCTTCGGGGTTGCAAAAAGAACATTCTGTAATGGTTTCCGGACCGTATTTTAGATACAAGAGTCGCATCTCTCGACTCGCAAATGAACTTCGAAGAGATTCATCTTGGGGAGTGAAACCATTGGGACGTAAAGCATGGAGACGGGTAAAGAGGACATCGGTGGGAATAAGTAGACGGGATTGAGTGAGTGTGAAGACGGAGGGCGTGGTAAATGTAGGGAATGTTTTTATGAGGAAGGCGAGTGAGGTTATGAAGAGGATTGTGAGAGCGCGAGAAACATTTGGAGGAACGGGTCGAACTGTGAGACCATTGGCTTGAGGTGCTGCGCGCTGAGATCGATAATATCCAATTGCTTTGGGTAAAAGTATTGGTCCAGCGAATAATAGAAGGGACTTTATACTGTGGATGAGTTAGTTATGCCTGCGAGTTTGTTATACTGCGAGCCTTGGATAGTGTGATTAGAAGTAGAGAGAAGAATACATACGTCCCAAACGAAATCCCTACCATGATAATACGTGTAGAGCTTAAGTGTTCAGAAAAATCATTGATTTGATGTGATGTGACTGAAGATTTGAATCTCTTTCTTCAACTTCTGTGGCTTCTTCAGAACACGTTCGCGATAAGATAATCGAAGAAGGCAGAATCACAAATGATGAACAATAGACAAAGGCGGTGGCTATAAATAGTCTAGCTCATGTTAGCGTGCATGTTAGTGTGGAGTCTCAAAATATTTCCTCAAATAAATTTTCTGAAATTTTCATCTTCTAGATAACCACAACAATCAAGAAACAGCAAACCCAGATATGAGTCGATTGAACTTTGAGCGGTATATGCACGCATGAGAATATGATTTTGTTCTCTTACATGCGCTCATTATGGGATACAGTGCCTTTCTCTTTGAATATATAGGTATGGTATTAATTGCTACACATGAAGTGGCACTTTCGAAGCTTTGGCGACCCTTTTCCCAATGGTCTCTCACAGTCAAAAAGTATGCCCAGATTAAGCCCCAAGTACTCTGCCAAGAGTCATCTCACTCGTGTTGCATGATCTCAGCGTTAGCTATGATGATCTTTGCGTCTTAATTGTTGAGAGACATACTTTATGCCGTACCATCATGTTTTGTAGAAATGTAGAAGTGTTCGTACAACCATTATATTCGTTCAAGTGTATACGTATCCAGAATTATGAACCTCACAACTCTTTCTTCCCAGCCTTCTCCGTGCCTTGTCCACCAGCTTTCATAGGCTCCTCCATCTTTTTCGCTTTTTGGCCTTGAACGCCAGTTCGTGCTCCCAAAACCAACGCAACCACTGCAACCAAAGCGTCACTGACCAACAAAATTACAGCTGCGCATGCAAGTGTCCATGCTTGTATACTGATACTTCCCAATGGTGCTCGTGGGAAACTCAACAACCACTCTGCGTAATAAGGAAACCATCCTTTAGGTAACCAAAACATAGCCTGCTTAGAAAACCAAAATTGTAATAACATGCGTAAACCATTTGTGCCCAACCAGCGGAGTGTAGAAACAGATGTATCGAAAGTGGATTTGGTGGAATCGAGAGAGGATTCTGTGGATGCGATGTTAATTTTGAGTCACTCAATGATGAAAGCTGTAGTCTGGGAGGAAACGTACTTGACTTTTCCAGCTGATCATACAGCTTATCGTGCTGTCTGCGCAATTTTGCCCATTTGGCAAATTCATCTTGACTACTCGTAGCATTCATTTCTTGACGCACTTTCATATATTCTCGCTTTAATTTCTTCTGTTCGCCAGCGGATTGCGAAGTCGGGGTTGGGAGCATATTGTAGAGGTTCCATAGCTGCGATGGGTTAGCTACGTCATTGAAAAAGAGTATAGAGATCATGGGAAGACCGTGAAGGGAAAGGAATAGGATAAGAGAGCTTACTAGGTTATTTATCGTAGCTGCGCCGAAGGTATTGACAAGGTGTATGAGTAGCTGTACGAGAAAGCATGTGAATAAGAGAGACGGCATGGTTGCAAAGCTCTTCAGTCGAAATTGACTGCTCCTTCCTTTCAGAACTTCCCAAATATGTGGTTGTTGAAAATGTGTCGTGGCCGTTTAGGGTGGCCTGTCTTGTTGGGTTCATTATAATTTGTATGGTGGATGAGAGCTATAGATGCACGGACCATGTTGAGGTCATCACGAGTACAGTGACAATTGGATTGAACCTTTCTGGAATGAAGACTATAATGTTAACGACATCTAATAAATTTTCAATTTGGATGTGATAATTGGAATTTCTTCTACTTGATCAATCTCTTGACCCAGATGAGTATCATTTGAATGATCCAGAAACTCTATCACTCTAAATTTTAGCATCATGTCAAGAGCCCTTGACCAAGATGCAAAAACATCTATTAATGCTAGGGATTCGCAAAAGGTTTACAATGATGTTGTGGAAATGTTCACCTCTCATACTAGTTCATATACTTCTACCCACAAGCTGTTAGACTTTGAATTTCTTGGGAAAGGCCAATTGCCAGAAGACATCAATACACTTGTCCTCGAGAACAGCGTTGGAATACCGAAAACGAAACTTATTCAAGCATTTGTTGTTGCACGGCAAGTGTTTTTCAAGTTCAAGGATCAGGATCCAGAGCATTCACAGGAAATTCGGGATGCTACGTCTGTCATTCTTCTCACCGATCCGGAACATTTGACGGCTTGTAGCGCTCGAAAACGACTTATACAGAATAACCAAAACCTATCTCCAAATGAGCTTGAAAAGGCTCTAGGAAGGGAGCTATATTTCGTCGATAGTCTTCTGACATCTCATCTCAATCGTCATACAAAATCGCCAACACTTTGGAGTCATAGGAGATGGCTTCTTGAGTTCCGTCAGTCTATGCATCTATCCATTGATGTACCTCGGGATCTTGGATCAGTCGTCATGGTGGCAGCTGAAAGACATCCTCGAAACTACTACGCATGGTCTCACATGAGGTGGCTAATGAAATCTGTAGAGGATGGAACTCAAACTTCTACCTACCTTGCCATCATAGACAATGTGAAAAAGTGGTGTTTGAAGCATCCAGGAGATACATCAGGGTGGTCTTTCCTGTTATTCTGTTTATCTTCTCCTACATTTATGAACATGCCAGGCTGGGTGGTCCAAAAGTCCTTCATTTGTGAAGAAGTTCTTGAGATGGCAATTTCATTGAGATGGAAAGAGGAATCCTTATGGGTATTTCTCAGGACTTTGGTGGCATCTGGAGATATCACAGAGAAGTGGGGATTCACCTTTTTGAAGACGTTGGAAGATTTCAAAAACTCCCTGGATGATCCTAGAGGCCGGCGAATAGTTCAATCTGCCCATGAATGGTATTTGGACAATGAACAGAAAACCCAGTCTACTCATTGATCAAGACATAACGTTTTAAGAATACAGCATGAGACATCTGAAATGCAATGAGCCTCTTTTAACAGCTGTTTGTCCAACCAAGCCAAGGCGGCAGTTTCTCAATATTTGAGTTAGACGTCAGACTTTCTGGTGGCCAGGCATAATGTTTCGACAGAAGCATGATAAATTACCTCCTCATGATGATTGTTGTTTGATGAAAACAACAAAACATCAACAGACCTGTATTTCAAGGCTTCGGGAAACTCTCAACAACAGAGGGAGGCCGTTAACAGATTTATCAATGTTTTTCAAAATAGGGGCCCTGCCGTGAAACATTTCCGGGGGATTCACAACGCCACCAAACCTGAAAGGACTGCTTTGCGCCACGGCTGTAACATGAACATGGGGATTTTTGCTGCAGTTAGCAACACATGTCTTATTCGGCTGGTCTCGACCAGTATACGAAGAAGAAATATCGATAGAACAATCAAAATGGAAGACAAAGAAGAAAGAGACTTTTCTCTCACTCACGGCATGGCGGGATATGGTCATGATTACGATTGAATAGGGTAAGTGGCGCACTGGCGACTCGTAATATAGATGAATATCTATGTTTCAGAGTTTTGACGAGTTGTAAGATTAAAAACTATCGAACAGTCTCGAATTGTTAAAGGGAGGGTCCACTGGTGGTCTAAGAAAAGTGGCTTCCCCATCTAATGATTTTTCCTTCGGGTACATAATGTGGCGTTCAGCACAGACATCGATGCGTCGTAATTTGGGAGATTTCCATCTTCCAAAAAGATGTGATTGGCTTACCAGGATTAATATTTTATGTATCAGTATCCAGAATGGGCCATAAAGTTGCATAACTTGTAGTTTTGGCTGAATTAAAGCTACAACCTCTAAAGACGAAAGCGGCCAATAATCTTCTCGAAGTTCGGAATATTGGAATATCAACAAACGGATTCTCCGGAGCTGTGACTTCTGACTGCATTTTCCATTGCCACTCCGAACCACCCACCAGCTCTTTTTGCCCTGCTGTATCATGCAGGATGGAAAGACTTTATTCCCCTCAATCAGGAGGCGATGAGCAACTCACTCCTGATCATGATGATGGGATGATTTCAGCGGATTGAAATCTGCCGAGGCTCTTAAACTTTGGTCAAGGCTTTCATCAAAAGTCTCACAGACACGCTTGGTAACCACTTATATTAAAGAAGATTCTTTAACCCCTGATCGAAAGGGTCTGAAAAGGTCTGAAAATATCTAAAATAGATCTAAAAGGGTCATAATCAAAAATTCAATGATCGTCAAGTAAATGAATAAGCTTAACCTCTTTCGAATTTAGCCCGTGCTTTTCCCAGGAACAGACGCTAAGCTAGAGAATTTCCTCCACATTTTGTAACCTTTCGGATGATAAAGTATGCAAAGCAGAGCAGAGCAAAGCAAGAAAGAGCAATGTTTTAATCTAAAGTAGGTAGCAAAGCAAGCAAGTAAGCCAAGCTAAGCCAAGCCAAAGATGAGCCAAGCAATTGCAACCTCTTCTCTTCTCTTCTTTCCTTTAACTTTCAATTTTCAAGCATCTCCATCCTCTTTTTAAACTTTCTTCTCCTCTTCTCCTCTTCTCCTCTTCCCCTCTACCTCAACCCTCACCCTCTCTTCCTTACCTCATCTAAAGATATCCTGAATATCTTCATTGATTCTCGGCTTTCCGTTTTGTTTTAGCAAATTTGGATCATATTGAAGTTCTTTGGAGGACACATTTTTCTTATCTTCAGTCTGCAATACCCATCCCGCAATTTGACTTTCACAACTTTTGTTCCTTTTTCCCTCTAAACCTTCATACATATTCATCGTAACAAGCAGACTTGAGGACTTTACTGTCTTTGACCAACTTGATATTATTTAATTGTCTTCATATTTCTTATCACACTACAATCATAATATTTAATATCAAACGACCAAAAGAGTCCGGTGCTCAGGTCAGGCCTCACTTCAAACCATTTATCAATGGATGATACGGTTCAAACTATTTGACTGCACCAAAGAGACAGTCTCCGATTCCAATTTTGGCTTTCAAGCATATTATCACATCAACATAATCAACAGCCTGTGTCTCGAGGCAATAGAATTTATCACCCAAAATCAACTTTGTGTTTGGTTGAGGATTCACCTCTGTAAAATACTCAATCTCCCGACGCTCTTGCGCCTCGTTCGAAATTCATTGCTTGAGAATTAGGATAGTGCTTGGGCGTTTGCTCAAATTTGATACCCCGTTTTCTTCAGATACTTTCTTTCATCAGCTATCATGTGGTCCTTGAAGTTGGCCCTGTTTGCATTGTTTGCACTTTTTCAATTTTCCTCGGCATTCTACGCCTATTTTCCAGATTATGCCTGCGAGTTATACAAGAACTGCCCGAAGACAACCAAGAGAGAAATCGAGGGTCGGGAGAGCAATTTTGTCCTTAAGCTTGTCCAAAAACTTCCATCTGTAAGTCCAAAGGCTCGATATAAACTGATTTGGCTAATACATTATTTCAAGGCCGATATACCCAGGGATGTTCAAATTCACGGCCTGACAAATCGACTTATTCGCAAATACAACCCCGGAAAGCAAATTGATTCTACCAGAGTTGAAGCACGTGGATCTACTCTTGTGAAGGATGACGATACATCATCACCAATTGAATCTGCAGTGGTTCCCAAACAGACAAACAGCGCGGGGATTTTGCAGACTGGAACCGATTTTTCCTATTTCGCCGAAGTGGAGCTCGGAAGTAACAATGATCCTATATTGATGTTGCTCGATACAGGGGCTGGATCAAGCTGGGTCATGGGTCCTGATTGTACATCTACTGCGTGCAAAACTCGTGCTTCTTTCGGTGCAGCTAATTCTACAACCTACAAGGCAGTCGATATGGATTTGAGTATTGCGTATGGATCTGGAGATGTCACTGGAACATATGCTACCGACACGATCAGCTTTGCTGATATGAGTTTTCCTTTTACTTTGGGAATTGCCAATCGTACTAGCGATCAGTTTAACTCGTTCCCGTTCTCCGGCATCCTAGGATTATCCCAACAGACTGGTCCGGTTCCCAACTTTTTACAGACAGTTAGTAGCTCGAAAGCTTTGAAGGCGAATGTGTTTGGAATGGACCTAAATCGTGCCTCGGATGGTATCAACACTGGAGAAATCAATTTTGGCGCACCGGATACTTCACGCTATAGTGGTAGTTTAAGTTATACCAGTGTCGCCAAGAACGGTCCAAATCATTGGGCAGTTCCTCTCGATAACGTGGGATTTGGTGATACTCAAGCTGGTGTTACAGGAAGATTGGGCTACCTAGATAGTGGAACATCTTATGTCTTTGGGCAACCATCGGATGTAATGGCATTTCATGCACTTGTGCCTCATGCTACTACCACAGACAATAGTACATGGACCGTACCTTGCTCTACCACCACCTCTATGTCATTTACGTTTTCCGGGGTCACTTACAACGTTTCGTCAGAAGATTGGGTAGGGCCTTCAGTGAATGGAGTCTGTACTAGCAATATCTATGGCGTAGCTGTGGTTGATAAGAACTCTTGGTTGATTGGGGATACCCTTTTCAAGAACATATATGCCTTATTTGACTTTGATCAATCCCGTGTTGGTATGTTTATTTCCGTACCAATTTATTCTTCACATACTAATAGTTCCATAGGTTTGGCGCAAAAAAGTGTTACTACATCAGCAACAGCAACAGCAACCTCTTCTTCTGGTGGGCTTACCTCTACTCTTACTCCTATCCCTACTACACAAACTTCCATGGATGGCACTGGCACTGGCACTTTAACCGTTAATCCTACTACTACCCATTCCCCTGGACCTGGATCCACAATAATCACTCCCGAACCTATCCTTAACACAAATTCCCCAGGCTCTACCTTCCAATCAGGAACAACGCTAACTCCTCTGCTTCCAGAAGCATCATCAACAGCTTCCGTTCAATCTTCTGCATCTGCATCTGCTACTTCAAGTCATACTTCAAGTGGGAACCAAATTAGAAGCTACTTTTCTCCAATAACCGTTTTAATTTTCATTGCAACAATTTTTCTTTTTTGATTCAATACGATACCCAGGTCTGTCTAGGAATATGCAAATATTAATTAGGAGTACTCAGTTTTACGTTTCTCGCAAGAAATTGGCCAGGTATAGCAAGCATGGCATGGCATGGCATAGCGTAGGAGCGCTGGGTATTTGGAGGCAGGATTTATAAATGGGTGTCATAATGGCACAGTAGAATAAAGTTATCTATACATGTAGAGATGTTATAATACAGAAGAATTGTCTCGGATATATTGATAATGGGGAAGTAGATGTGATTTCAACGTATGGGTGAGGTAGGTGGAGTATGTAGAGTGGTTAGTTGTTAGTTGCGGTAAACACTATTTCGTGATGGTTCTATCAGGAGCAGAATGAATTCCCAGTAGGAATCTAATTTTACATATCTAGTAACCTCATCGAAATCCTAGTCAATAGTTGAGAGTTTATAGAGATAGGGTAGGAAATAATCAATCAATCAATGAACTTATTTGACTTGGTTGGGTGTTTTTATTTGAGATTATGGATTATCATATGATGATTTAAAAGATTAGGAATTATAAGAGGGATAGAGAGAATTGGAAATGTAAAGGGTGAGCTCGAGAGATTGTGGGGTTGTGAGTTGGATGGGAGATGGGAAAGGGAAATGGGGAATTGGGAATGGGGGAAAAGGGAAGGAGTAGAGGGATAATGATGAATATTGTATTAGATGGGGGGAAGGGAGAGAAGATAGGGATAGGGATATAGATTGGAAGAGTAGAGGGGGAGGATGAAAAGAATTTAGAGAAAAAAGTAGACTTTGATAAAAGGAAAGATTTAAAAGAATAAGAATAAAAGTGTAACGATACTGTACTAAAGGCAGCGGCTGCCTAAGGTTCGTCGGTTGGTAGTTATAGGTTAAGGCTTTATCACTGGTATTCACTTGAAAGTGAATTCGTTACTAGATCAAATAGAATGTAGGTAAACTAATTGATAACTAAGTTGAGCACGAAGCTCCTAAACTATGAAACTATCTTAACTATATACTTCTGAATACTATTGGATAGCCTGGATAGACTAGGCTATCCAGTCTATCCATCACGTGATCCTTTAAAGGCCTCAGGACACTAATCCTGGGACGATTCTGATCCTAGGATAATATAGCTCCTAGGATAATTGTCCTGGGACAAAATTATCCTAGGACACGTTATTCTAGGACGAATAACGTCCTAGAACACTTGTCCTAAGCCTACATGGTTGCCTAATCGTTTTGTCCTAGGATACTAATTATCCTGGGACATATTTTATCCTAGGACACTTGTCCTAGGATTCCTTATCGATAAGGACCCTTCGTAAACAGCGGCCCAAACCTCCGTACTTGCTTTTCTTGTGTTATAATAATCGTGATTCGTGACAGGGAGAGGGGATATGAGGAATGATGAGTGAGAGTGAGAGTAAATGGGTATGAGATATTGGAGAGATAGCTGGAAATGAAAATAATAAAAAATGAAAATTCAAAGTCAGGAAAAGGGGAAGGAAGGAGAGTGTGACCAAAAGGGTGTTTATAGACCAACAATTGTATTTAACTTAGAATCTACAGGTGAAGAGCACCTGTAGATGGGGATAGCTACTCTATATATACACAAATGAATGGCCTAGCCGTAATGGCTAGGCAAAAAGAAATCATATTTATCCCTCCAATGACCTTACTTTACCGATAACCATTGATACCTAGTACTTGTCCGGATCTGATCCTCAGGTCACCTAAATCGCATACTAATCCCGAGTAATCGTATCATGTGTGGACATGGTTAATGTACCTGAGGTTTCTTATATAATAAGGGTGGGAGGAAAGCAGGGATTTCTGTCACAGAGAGAGAGATAGTAGATATTTAAAAGGGGGATGAATATCGCGGGTATAAGTAGTTTTTTCTGAGATATTAATTGGATTTAAATATTCATATTGAATTAATAATATTAATCTGAAATGAGTTATTTCATGTTAGATCATCATATATTCTTTAATGAAAATTATAATCTATTTGTTACGATCACGGATCTTACAGTAACCGATCGTGTGTTTACGAGATGCGATTCGATCAAATTAGTATGGGATTAAGGTCATGTGAGGATCTGAAGAGCACAGACTCTGTTATTATATAATTCCCACCGATCCCACCGACTTAAATCAAGTGGGAGCAATGGGATGATGGGATAGGGAGTACGAAGATCTATATAACTAGGAGGGATTCCCTCACTCTAGAGCTTCGTGTTCAAGATCAATCATTTAGTATACTCTACTATTAGTTACGAATTGCATTATTGTCATTACTTTAAGTCCCTGCTTGACGCCTAGTTATAAATCACCTCGAGAGCCTAGAGCACTTCCACGTGATCTAGACGGCAAACCTTGTAACATTGAATAAGTTATGATTGATTAATTAGAATTTGAAGTGGTTAAATGGTCAAAAAGTGGGCGGACTAGTGATATGGGCGGACTGCTGATAAACCACGTTATAAATCTTATACAAATACAATGTGTCGTCTCACACCTCCGGGTCACGTGGCATGCCCCGTTTGTATTTAATCACAGGAAAACCCTCTACTCTGTTAAAGTGAATGGTTCCTGCGTAGCACGTGCACAGGGCACTAGTCCTATTAGGACTAGATTGAGAAGCTCTCTGTAAGAGAGCTTCGCACTTCCATAGAACTTAGAAGAGAGATTTACCTACTAGACCAATATTACCTCAGTTCTGCCCTATCAGCTTCCCACTATTCCCTGTGTGAGGTCATTCCTTTTAACATACTCTTGTTTTCCTTCTTCTTTTCTCCTTCGCTTAGTATTTTCTAATACAAGATACTTTACCCAGTATTCTTGAGTGTGACATACAAATTCAAAAATCAAAATTTTAACTTTTAATATTTTAATTAATAAAATTATAAAAAAAATAAATAAATAAAAAAATTATTATTATTTAAATAATAAATCTATAATTTAAATTCTATTAAATTTCATTTATTAATTATAAAATTATTAATAAATAAAAATGATAATTTTTAATTTAAAAAAACAATCTAAATGAAAAGTTGTTACGAGGTTTGCCGTCTAGATCACGTGGAAGTGCTCTAGGCTCTCGAGGTGATTTATAACTAGGCGTCAAGCAGGGACTTAAAGTAATGACAATAATGCAATTCGTAACTAATAGTAGAGTATACTAAATGATTGATCTTGAGCACGAAGCTCTATACAAAGGAAATCCATCTTGATTATATAGTCCTTCATGCTTCTATGATTACTGGTGATCCTTCATGATCACCAGTGATCACCTATATCGTGATCCTTAGTGATCCTTAATGATCACCAGTGATCACCTATACCGTGATCCTTAATGATCACTACTGATCATTTGTGATCACGTGTCTTGGTAGTTGTGTAGCCCGTCGTAACAAAAGTGACCGAAAAGTAAAATATTAGATTTAGTGAGTAGATTCTAAAATTCTTACAATGAATAATTTAGAATATAAAATACAAAATCATTCTTCTAATAAAAACCTTCTTACTCGCTTAACAATACAATAATCAATCAAACAATTATCCTTTAATTCTTCAACTCTACACAAAAAATCACAAAGCCCCCTCCCCTTTAACCCCCATTCCCAAACCCAATACGCCTCTGCCTACCTGTCTGCTTTCCCGAATGAACAAAAATGGAAACCACAGTCCTAATTTAATGCTCCCTAGGTACGTATAGAAATTCTCCCCTTTCCCTTTCCCTTTCCCTATCCCATTCAACCCTTCATATCAGATTGAAATCAAATCACGCAATGATGACTACGCCGACGTATCCATAACATCCCCCGAAGCCGCATCTGCCGCCGCAGCTCTCTCCGCACGCTTTTTCGCCTTAATCTCCTCTTTCCAAACTCTAATTCTCTCAGCTAATTCCGGAACTGGAATCACATCCTCAATCTTCAATGGCGTACGATTGAATGGATCTTTCTCATCACTCAACAGATAACTCTTAATCGTACTTCTATCCACAATCTGTTTACTAATAGGTAGCATAACCGGATCTTCCATAAGTTCTGCCAAAAGCGGATCTTGGAATTCGTCGGGAATTTCACCCATGTCAAGATTAGCTTGATCATCAATTTCCTTAGCTGTCTTGAATCGAGCTTTGAGAAGTTCCCAAGCATTCAGATCCTCCGGAGATTTGAGTCCGTAACGTGTCAAAATTCGGGAAGCGCTGTCGAAATTTTCTGGCTTATACGAACGACCATCTCTAGCTACAGCTTCCACAAATAATTCAGAAACCCCAAGGTTAATGTAGATTTCCACAAAATCGCTCAGGAAAGCTCGTGGTCTGAATTGATATTTCTCCAAATTCTCGACCTTTAAGTTCGTTGATTTACTCCCAGTAATAGTATCAAGTGTGTAGTTGAGCATCGCTGCAACACGATCAACGATTTCCCGCATGGTAAATGAGCCACTCAAAGTAGAAGAGAATAATTTCATCATAGCGAGAGTCTCGTTAGTCAATTGCATGTAGGACTGTGCTTGGCCTTCCGCCTCACGTAGCGCATTTTCTTTCTTCTCTCGATCCTCAGCACTCAAGGTAGGTTCTTCTGCTTCTTTTCTGAGTTCGACTTGAAGTTCATGGATCTTTGGAAACTTTGTAAGAGCCTCATCTAGAACAAAAGTAGCATCATTCAGCAAAAGGTTGACGAATCGCAAGAAGAATTCTGTATTGGTTCTAAGTAGTATTAGTACATTCAACACCTCCAATTTTATCGGTAGATACATACTTGCTCTCTTGCATCAAGCGTTGCCTATAAACATCATTTGGCCATACGCATTTGATGACTTGGAAAATCTCGTATCGAATATTAAATTTGTCGTAAAATTGAGTGTGTGCTCCAGTGGATTCACATTCTAAGAGTCATTAGCATCATTAAAAATTGGCATCACAATCCAACTTACCAATATAAAACTTAAGCAATGCATGGAGCAAATGATCATTAGCGAACTGTGACCCCATCAAAACATCACCCAAAACACCTTTCGTACGATGATACACTGGCCATGTACCAGCAAAAAGTAATGATACAAGCTTTGCTTTCAGGTATGGGTTTTTGATATATTCAGAATTTGTCAAGAAAGTAATACTGAGTGCAATGATTTCATCGCCAACAGCTGAAATCATAACATCAGGGATGAATCTACAAACAAATTAGACATTTTTCTGCAATACATGGGATGAAGAATTAACCGCATGATAAAGTTAAAGTTGGTAATGATGTCTTCAAGCACATATTCCGGGAGATAATCAAATGCTTCAGGCGGTGTTGATGGCAAAGGCAACCTATTTTTGTTAGCCGTGCGAGAAATAAGTTTGATTGGGTGCATAATCATACTTAATAGTTTTGCTAGGGGTATAATCAGACTCCGTGGCGATTCTCAAAAGCCAGACAGTCACGTATCTCATGAAGATCAAAGACTTTGCTTGCATAGGCTTATCAGAAAGAACACCTTCAATAGCCATTCTCTTTGACATCGCATTTTCTAAGACCTCATTAATTCTCTTAAGTCTCAGATCAATTATAGCAGCAGCTCGAGGATCCTGGGTTTGATCAGCAATAAATTTTGAAGATTCTGAGTCAAATTGCTTGACTTACCTGAGCAATTTTAGCACGTTCTGCCTCGATTGCAGCATATTGCTTTTGAATATACTTAATGTCCTTCTCCAAACTCTTATGTGTGGCATTAAGAGCTTCACTACCATAATGATGGGCAGCCAACGTCAAAAAGAAGACCTCAGAGATGAAATTAGAGGCACCAGCAACATTTGCCTCGTAGTATTTTTCAGAAGCTTTCTCATCGGCATTTAACTTTGTCTCATCCTTAATATCTACCCGAGGCTCACGCCGTAAGTAATCAATATCAATCTTCGAGATCTTAGAGAATGTGGTATCCATAAATGGTTCGCAGAGACCATCTAAAACCACAGTGACGTTGTGCATAAAACCATCAGAAGAGACTTCTTTTGGATCTACCTGAAGTGCTCGGCGCTTGTGATTTTGATTCACAATGTAGGCAAACCAATCCAAAGTCTTGTTCTTGGCAATCGGACTCGCTCGAACAAAATGATTAATGATATCAAGTAAATCCTTCTGGTGAGTTTGCAATGTCAACCGTAGCGCATCCTGAGATGTGGCAACATGTCGCTTGTCCATTGTCTTCGGTGAACCAAAATACTCCTTAGTAACTTCCAGTTGCAAAGGAGATATTCTGAAGAAGGGGCCAAGTAGCGTGTATCTCTCAATGGTACTTGCTGACACAGCCATTTGGAATAGTGGAGATTCGGCAATAGCTGTCGTGATGGGATTGAACTGCGTCAGTAATTTAAAAGCCTAAACGAGATTAATTCTAGTTGCCCAGTCTCAAAACTCGGTGTTTCTTACATGAATATAGGGTTTGTAAACGTCGTTCATAGTCATGTTGGACAGCTGACTACTCATGCCTACAAATGCTTTAATGATCATAGACTTTGCCATATCATCCTCCCCGAAGCGAGATACAGCCTCCTCGAGGAAGTCGGGACAGACACCTTTGTCTTCACCAGGCTCCAATAAAAAGTAAGGAGTAAGAACATCTGTATTTGCATTGGGCTCTCGTCTATAAAATGTTAGCTAAATATGAAAAAGTCGAATCCGGGAAACAAACTGAAAAATGTCAGGCATTTCGGCCGCAAAGATGCAATAGCTCATACATAAGCGTTTGGCTTCTTTAAGAACCGCATCCTTCTGCCCCGCATAGCCCCGCAATCCCTTGGAAGCCTTGATGATTCGTTTCCAACATGGCAATAGGTAATCAAATACGGATTTACTGTGTGGAATTGAAGAGCAAGCTTCCATAATAGCACTATCAAGTTTCCCAGTCGACAATCTAATCTCGGCGTTTTCCTCCTCGAGTTCTTTTCTCAATTCTGGCAAAAAGATAAGTTTATGATTCGACGCATCTGTGCGCTGATTAGGATCTAGAGTAACTCGAAAGATGTGTGAGAGAATTCGATCCTCGTATGCTTCTAGAGATTCTTCCGTAATATTAGGTTTGCGCGTGGATGGGCGCGAAGCTGTCTGTATTTCTGATTCAGTTCTGGATCGCTTGCCTAGAACATGTTGTGGAGGATTAGTTCTTACAGACGATGTATTCCCAATAGAGCTTGCTTGTGCGCCCAACTTTGCGAAGGGATTTGCAGCTGGCGGAGGAGTAGCATTCGCTGGTTTAATATTGACCGCGGGTTTAACTACCGGCTGAACCGATGAAGAAGCATTATCCTTCGTTGTAGTTTGCGGTGGAGTAGAAATAGATGCTGCAGCATCGGCGCCCGAGTCGGGAATCTTTTCAGAACTCGAAGTTGCGGAACCAGATAACTTCTCCATGCGGCGGCGTCGAATCTATGATGTAGTTATAAAGATTAGCCATGGTGATCTCAGGTGCATGTAACAGCATATAAAATAGCTTTCTCTACCTGTTCCATCTTCTCTTTATCGGGAGCATCTGGCCCACTGGGCGGTGGCGGTTGTTGATCTGCCATATTTATCCACTAATTATCAATTAATTATCTTGAAAATATTGTGTTGGAAAGATGATGATTTTGATGTATCGCAGATGCTCTTATGCTATTGATAGTAGCCTCGTGCGGCGGGTGGCTTTATCGGTTAGCACTAGGATTAGGCTTGATAATCCAATTACAAGGTTGCCTCCCTCTCGAACTTTCTGTTCTTTGATTATTTGTACCGTAAAGCCGTATCATCATCAAACATATCACAAAGCTGCTGTACAACATTTAATCATTTCCAGGTTGTTCATGAATCACGAGTAACACTCATTTTAAGCAATATATGAGCTTATGTCATACAAACTTTCGATACCTCTAAATATAATACCTTCGACTCCCGAGTCTATATAGGTACTAGAATATTATCGTCTAATAACCTTTAAGTTTGACAGTAAAAAATAGGTTTCTCCAATGGCATAGAACTTTACTGGCCCAACAAAAAGTAAAGGAGACCTTGAAAACAAACCAAACTTCTCATGCATGACTTCTCGAATCAAATATCTCGAATAAAGGGGATAATGTCTCGAGATGGTTATCATGAATTATCCAACATAAATGAATGAATAAACATACGCCCACTGTATTATATTGAATATTCGTCCTCTATTATAGCATTAACAAGACCCTCCTATAAAGTCATTCGTTCAGTCTTTCTCATAATGCTCCCACCCCGAACGCCTTGCTACAAAGCAGACATAACACATAAACGTGTAAATGTTAAGATACACTCAGTATTGGTTTCTAACACCCATACTTTCCAATTTCCTGCAGCTCGACATTGGCATATCTCTAGCCCGTTGAATTTTATCCGTATCGGTACTAAACCAGCCTTGGGCTTCCTGAAGTAATTGATTTCGTTGTTGTACTTCTTGTTCACATACAATCTTTAATCGTTGCACATATTCAACCTCGGCTTGCCGGTCCAGTTGTGCCAGTTTATGTGTGCTGTAACCCTTGATCTCAACGGGATTCACGTAATAATCGACGTTCATTCTCGAGCTGACCCGGTGGTCGGTATGCGGTGGTATAGGATTATCGAACCGCATGGAAGGACCGCTAGATCCTCCCCCAGAAAAGAGTGATGATAATAATGGTATGCCGAAAAGTAATAAGAGTGGTAATAAGCTTATAAGGGTCTGAGTCAACGAAGCCGGAGCTTCTGGCGGTGCATTTGGATCTCTCGGTCTCCGCCTTGGCCTTGCACCTCCAAATTGATGTACTCGAATACCAGGTCCACCACCGAGATTGAAAACAAACCCAGGCTGATCATTAAACATTCCACCACCACCTAACAACTCATTAGCTTCCAACGACTTTTCCAGGCTCGGGAAACTCACCAAAACCTCCTCCTCCAAAGAATCTCTGGAACATCTCTTCAGGACTAATCTCCTCTTCCCACATGGACCTGCCACCACCTCTTGCAGCAGCCCCCCCTCCAGCACTCCTCTGCGAAAATCCCGAGAAAGGATTCGATTGCGGCGCTCCCCCACCAAATCTACTATCTGGATCCCCGCCAAACCTATCGTATTTCGCTTTCTTGTCCTTGTCACTCAGAACACCAAATGCCCGACTAACCATCTTAAAAGCTTCATCGGCATGTTCGTGTCCATTCTTATCCGGATGAGTCAACAGACTCAATTTTCTATAAGCCTTCTTGATCTCCGTCTCCGTCACCGTTGCTTTAACTTCTTCAAGTCCTAAAATATCATAAAATGCCGTGGGCGCACATCGTCTAACCCTCACCACCGCAGCCTTCTGCTCAATTGTATATTTGCGGTCCTGATTCCCTTGGTTATGTTCTCGCGATTTTGCGGTTCCATTGGCCTTTGTATCAGCGCCAGAAGTGGTGGCCGGCATTGCGCCGGTGTGTTAAATTGTGAGAGTGGCAGATCGAAAAGTGTGTGATTGTATCAATATCCCGATTCGCATCAATCTCGAATG
Source organism: Sclerotinia sclerotiorum 1980 UF-70 (assembly GCF_000146945.2). Taxonomy (NCBI): domain Eukaryota; kingdom Fungi; phylum Ascomycota; class Leotiomycetes; order Helotiales; family Sclerotiniaceae; genus Sclerotinia; species Sclerotinia sclerotiorum. The sequence goes on along the minus strand of NW_001820832.1, from coordinate 2,225,859 downwards.
TCTCAATATTTAATAGATATTGTATGTTGGTGTGTCGCAATTTGTTATGGCCACGATGCTAAAGTGCTTGTCCGATGTTTCTCTTCGCTATCGTGCGCTAAAATGCTCCATGCATGGATTCTGCTAGATTTATAGTTAACCTGAAGGGCTAGGCACGTGATATCTATTTCTCACCATCGTCATAGAATTCGTGGAGACTGTGTGAATCGATGTAAGAACGTTATTTGACGAGGAATATTTTACTTTGAAGCTTTCTTTCCTACAATTATACTCACAAGTCCTCTGTCGCCCCAAGAAAATGTCCAATCAAGACGAGGCAGTCGAAAATGTCAAAAAGACTACAATTTCCTACGCACAAGACTGGGGCCGTGAGTTACAAATCCCTCCATTGACCCCTCTATCCATTCAAACTCCATCCTACTCTCCCATAGATGCTACATATTACCCAAGTCTCCCATCCCTCAAAAGTGAAAAGAATCTAACACACCACTTACCCTAGGCTCCCCGCTTCCCCCAGTCCTCCTCGCAACCTTCACCACGGCCCTGCACGCCCGTCCCCTCCAACCACTTCCCTTAGCTTTCACACCCGTCTTTCTCTTCAGCACCTATCTCAATCTCTCAGGATACGCCATTGATTCTGCCGGGTTAACAGCCGCCTGGTCAGGCCTCTATCTCATCTTAGCCAACCGTAGAAAAGCCTCCGGCAAGAACATGTATGCAAGAATTGGGAGTAAGTTTGGTGCACGGGGTATAGTCCGAGGTGCTGCGATGGGTGTTGCGGGTATGAATTTGATGGGTGGTGGGATTACATATGCTTTTGGCAAGAGACAGGATGAGGATAAAACTCTGTGAGCGGGTGAATGTCTACCTATGTGGGGATTGTATCATATTGTGCACTTTCGGGGGTCTAAAGGGTTATAAAAATTACTATACTGGCGGATGGTACCACTCTGTTTCAATTTTCCAGAAATAACATCATTGACTGTAGAATATATTTTATTACACACGCTATGCCATGGGCGCCATGGGCGCCTCGTGTGGAAAGAATAGTTGGGTAGGAATCTGAACTTTGTACATATTACAAGAACTTATATCCTAAGGATACTCTATGTCGAGTAAAGAAGGATGGCATATTTGTAACCCAATGCCACATTTTTAACCCTTTAAACTCCATATTCGCATCGGCCCTATCGCGCACTGCATAACCGACGTCTTTCTAATACCCTATCCTATGCCAGAAGTTACCCTCCCACCCCATATACCAAAACCCCAAAAGAAAATAGCTAGGATGTATCCAGCTAGTGGTTCCAAAATCTCGACAACGTCAAACAGACCCAAAGGAGCAATGCTGTGAGGGCGAGGATACGAGCCGCCTTGGAGGTCTTTGTGACAGTAGGTTGATCCAACTTATGGTGATAGAGACCACTGAGACTCGAGACCTGGTACTCGGTGATGTACTTAATGTCGACATCACGAGCCTTTGGCTCGGCAAAACTTTTGTATTCCTCAACGATAGACTTGACATCCCAGCCAGAGACGTGACGAATAATGGCGGCAGCGCAACCAGTGCGATGCTGTAATTTGATCAGCTTGGAATCATTATATAAAAGGGTACGAATGGAAATTACCTTGCCATGATTGCAGTGAATTAACAATGGATGATTTTCCTTGTCAAGGGAGATTCTCATGATTTGATTCATAATATGCTCGGGAATATCGACCTTTTTGGTTCCTTGCATTTCGATGACATAATGGCGTATGCCTTGAGCCTCAATAAATGCAAGAAATCCAGGAGGGTATTCTTTCTTGACGAGGGTACTAGAAAAAAATCAGTACTAGCCAGGAAAAGCGGTCATGAAATTACTCACACGATAGATTTCAATCCAAGAGATCTGAGATACTCGAAATCCTCTTGTTGAGGGAAGCTGCTACGGTAAATCGCATTTGGAGCAATGACACCAAAATTAAGAGGGCGACCTTCTTGTTTCTCCTTGGCCAAAGCTTTCGCGGCATCAAGTGAGTTGGTTACTGTTCAATCTTCACATTAGCCAATTCTTCGAAATATAATGGTAGGAATGTGTGGTTTGTGATTAATTACCTTGTGTTGCAATAGCTTCTGAGGTGGAAGGAAACAATGCTCCAAGATCTCTTCCAACATCGACAACTGGTCCTGATAAAGCTTCAAGGGGGGTTTGGTGGGATGAGCTTCTGCCCTCTCCGTGCTTCTTGTCCTTTTCCTTTTCCTTATCATCTTGATTGGTGTTGCCTCTGGTCTCAAAAGGTACCATAGCGACACCTGCGTTTCCTGACTCCATGGCTTCTTGTTCTGTAACGAATGTTCTTGTTGATCGTCTTGAGATCTTTGCGACCAACTCGTCGGCCATATTATTATTAGAGGTTGTAAAGGATGTAGAGATTGGGCTGGTGTATGTACGAACTGTCTCTTGACAGTGGTGTTTTCTTCTTTTTTTCGGTTTTTGAAGTAGGTTAAGGATTTCTTGACGTGCGTTGGTACTTAACAGAAGGGAATCCTCTTGAGAAGAGAAAATTATCCTCCGGGAAAGGCCTTAATGACCGAGATTGAGTTCTCCCATTAACATGTTGTCGATTTTAAGGATCTTTGGAAGGTTTTGTGGTAGGTGTGCGTAGATGTTCTGTTTGAGGCCGCTGAGTGGTAGATTGATTGTGTCGTGTGAGGTGAAGAGGAGAGGAAGCAGGAAGGTAGGGAAGGGAGTAAGTATATGGGATATGGAGTATGGAAATGACGAAACTCAAAATCCTGGGGGAATCAGAGGACTGGGTATTGTGCGAGAGCTAAATGTGCTAAATCCCGTAGCTTCATAATTAAATTTGATCGGTGCAAAAAGAATTGATGATTCTATACTGATTTGAATGATTTGAAATTTTAGTTCCACTGGTGTTCCAAGGTATGTATCAATGGGCGATGGATCTAAGTCCAGGGAAGGTTTGGCTCGAGGTTCACTAGAGGTTCACTAAAGATTCATAGACTAACAGATCCTTTTTCCGTTTTCTTTTTTCCATTGTCTCCGAAAAAGGGTAGAAATTCTAGAAATCCCAGAAATGATCCATGTTGATAATGTTAAATAATTAACTCATAAAGAAATTGGATTTACTCTGTATAGTCAGTCTAAGTGTGCATCTTCTGTGCTCCCTCCCATGGAAAATCATGACCCATATTTAGGTTCGAAAAAAAAAAATCATGTACATAAATGTGGTTCATACATATTAAATACACTGAAAAGGCGATGGATAATTGACGTGGCTGTCACAAGTTATGGATTTTACGCTTTTTCCAGCACAAAAGAAGCGGCAAATGCAAATCAGGAGATAAAAGTCTTCCAGATGATTTCCCCGTTACATCCGCACCTGCATCTCCATGTACCAGTTGTGGGTGCTGAAAGTGCTAAGGGTGCTCAGGGTGCTAAGGGTGCTAACGCATTTGAAGGCCTGTCTCTACCAGGGTGACTGCATGTTAATGGAGACGACCGACAGCCCCGTTTAGCTTTGGTGTTCTGTACTTTGTAAATCATGCAAGAATTATGCTTCAACTAAGATTTGTGTTGGATGCCGACATCCATCCTGATTCCTACTCGTAACAACTTCCCAGAGGAAAGAGGAGATACTGACCAAAAGTGGTGTCAGTGGTGAGTCCGTGTGCCTCCGGTTTGACAACGGGCGAGTACTTTGAGGGGCTCGTGTGCAGCTATTGATTGATTGATTGTATTTGGAGGTATAGATTTAGATTTAGATTTAGATTTACGAAAGGGATCATTAATCAGCTATTTTGAGTGTTAATTACTCGTACGTACCTACCTCTCTACCTAGCCCTTCATTGTGTTACTAGGTAGGTATGTAAAGACCGAACAAAATACAGTCTGTAGATAGATCTACAGCAAATCTAACCACAAAAAGACAACTCGATCGTAAATCGACAAATACCCGATGATCTTTTAGACCCTTTGCTCGAAAAGCGTAGTGTGGAGAAAACAAGTATTATGTGGAATGCAATTATGGCAAATCAAACGTCTCGTACCAGCACAGAGAGAGAATATCCTCTCATTTGCATGCAAACGCACACACCTCCACTGTCTGTATGGAAAATCAATGTCAAAACCCTTCGCACATACAGATCAATGTACAAAGTACAGTACAGAGTACATACCGTGGAAAACATTTCTCACCCATCAGGCAAATCCCCTTCACAAACTTGGCTTTAGTAGCGTTTATCAGTTCTCCAGAAAATCAGCAACCGTATGTACCCCATAGAGCTTGGACTACGACTATCTAACTTTAACCTTAGATCTAATACTCGCCAAGCCACCAATGATCATCATTTTCTTCCAATTTGAACAGTCAAACTCCCTTTCAATTACCTATTTTGTATCGTTGAGATTTGGACAAGTGTTCAGAGAACTTCAACTTGTGATTTACTCGAGTAGGTAGTGGTGAAAGTTTGACCCACTTCCTCCTTTCTTGCCTCAGGCTAAGTTGAATCATGATAACTCGCAACTCTAAGCCGAAATCGCAGTTGCAGGAAAGTGCAGAGGTTGATTTTTCCCATGAATCTGGGATGGGGATGTGAAGCTACTCTCTATGGCACTTTAGTCGTGCTCATTACTATATGTACCCATGATCACTCAATGTCACTTTAATACTACAGCAGATCAACAACTTCTTAGGCAAACAAAAGCTTTATACAGACCTAGGCAAATACCAAAAACACCAGGTTGTTTTCTCATATGCCTCACCACTAGTGTTCTAAAATTGAATCTACTATGGAATCATGTCTTGTCATCATGATGGGGAAACCGAGCTTGTGTCAACCAGAGATATAATGACATGGCGGATAACTATGTTCCCACAATCTAGGATACCGGATCTTGAGAATGTCACTCGATTACACCTACTATGACTACTTTGAAATAACACAACATATAGACAATTTTCCGCCGACAATCTAACCTAGAAAAAATCCAACTATCCTGTGCACTAGAGACTACCGGCATTGTCCAACGGTTCTTGACATCGCAGATCTTGCAGTCTCCCAACGATCGGTCCATTGCAATCGAGATCTACCTCACTCCCGCTGGAAAGATAGAGGACTAGGCCCTTTTTTTTGTACTACAAGAATCAAACTGAAATATCTAGAACATACCAACAATATCCACAAAGAAGGTTAGTGTATTTGCTGTCATTAGTATTTTGGAGGATGTATAGTTATATTCTTCAGATTCCGATCACTACTCATGAAAGTGGATATATATTTAGATCCGACATATTTTCTACTTTTCATACATGAGATGCCAAATTCCTCAGTCAATAGTGATTCAAGATTCCGGTTTCTTTCGAATAAGTGTTTGGATATCTTTAGCTTTGAAATCGTTCATGAGGTATTAAGTTCAAGTTCTTTTACATGACCTAGATTCTTGCTCGGTTTTCTCCCTCAACAGGAGCATACCTGTTACTGTACCTAAGAATCAAAATTTGCTGTACCATTGATAGGTGGAAAAGTCGCCATAATTATGTGATGTTGGATGGAATTTTTACTCCTGACTCGCATTAAAGATGGGAAGACTTACTGATAACAAAAGTCACACTAGGAAAAAGAGTCTTGGGAATGAAAAGATATAAGCAAAAAAGAGAAGAGAAAACGGGTAATTTAGGTTGTCAATACAAAATCTGCTCCGATGGTTCATACCTCCAATCTTTGGATCAAAAGGCCGCGGAGCAAAAACGAAGATGCAAGTGTCTCGGAAGTCAAAATATCGTCTTTCTACCTACAAAAATTGATTTCCATGTAAAATTAATACACAGCTCAAGATTCGATGATATAGAACTCTCGACTCGCCCAACTGATCTTATCTTACAAGAATCAATCATCAAAATCTAATCAGCTGAATTCTACACTTGAAAAAAACTCAAGAGATATGATCCTATCTATCTGAACTTTCTATTTTCCAATCAGAATAAAATAACCCCCTACATTTTATAATTCCTTACACAAGAACCGTAGTTCTGGACACGCCCTATATAGTCAATTATCAAAATATTCTATCTTCATTCTCTTACATCTTTTATATATTTAAAATTAAAGTTTTGTTTTATGTTTTATTTCTTTTATAGATATATTTATTTCATTTTATAGAGTTTTATGTGTTACGAGGTTTGCCGTCTAGATCACGTGGAAGGGCTCTAGGCTCTCGAGGTGGTTTAAAACTAGGCGTCAAGCAGGGACTTGTCACGATTCACCATTAGGATTCCTGGGATAGAAAGGAATCACGTGATAAGGAGCCCTGAGGAGCCAGAAAGTTCCTGAAGGCTCCCTTTATTGTTCATTATATAGTCAGAATAGTTTCATAGTTTAGGAGCTTCGTGCTCAACTTAGTTATCAATTAGTTTACCTACATTCTACTTGATCTAGTAACGACTTCACTTCGAAGTGAATACTAGTGATAAAGCCTTAACCCATAACTACCAACCAGACGAAACCTTAGGCAGCCGCTGCCTCCAGTACAGTATCGTTACAGTACCCACCTCTACTAGAAGTATCTATACACTTGATATATATCCACCCGACTTCTTATCATGCAGAACCTTCACTCACTCCCTTAATATTCAATACGAAGGTAATTTCAGGTCTTACAAATATTAATTATTAATCATTCTTCATTTCTAATTCTAAGTTAGGTATTTATACAGGGTATCTATCATATACTAATTACAAAGTTTTTCCTTCCAGCTGATAAAAAAACACACCATGCCAGATGACTCCATTGCTAAAAATGCTAGACATTATTCATAATTCTTAATCCATAATCCGTGAAAACTTCCGAGTAATAAACATTCCAAGCACCAAGTACCGATCCATATCCAAATCCGGGTCCAAATCCAATCCTTCCCCCCAGTCCAAGTTCCCGCCACAAGATTCAACGCTCCAAGTCAATTGAAACAACAACAATCTCAGGGTGACTTACATGCTCCATGGATTGGTGAGACCCATGGAGGAAGCTCCCCACCTACAAAGTGGAGGTGTTTTCAATCGTCATTGTTTCAACTGACGAGGAGGTCTCATCTTGCGACAAGGCCTTGGACTTGTAGTAAGCTCCTGCGCCTACTGCTAATCCACCAAACAACAAACTCAATCCAATGGCCCTTCCCATGCTCAGCTTTCCGAATTCATTAGCTGGTGTTTCTTCCTTCTCTTCGAGGGAAAATTTGCCAAAGGCTTCTTCAAAACCAGTATCCAATTGATATGCTTTAGGATTGGCGACATGTAGTTTCGGATCTGCAATTTGAATTTCATAGTGATCTTTGTTGGCTGTGCCAAAAGCTGGTTTTTGTGTCATGTTTTTGAAAAAGTTCTCTTTTCGCTGGGCTGATGGCACTTCAAGTCGTGGTCTGTTTGGGGGATTGCGAAGTCGATGAGCTGGGCTGATTGGGGCCGCTGGAAGTTTGCCATAAAATGGAGAGGGGCCATTAAATGAATTCGACGATTGGAAGGATGTAGATTGACCGAAAGGTTGTACTTGAGTTTCATAGTTTGACGTCGTGTCCAAAGCACGATGACGAATGTTGAAGTCGTGTTTCACACGAGTAACGGTAGGGTCCCAGTCCATTTCCTCGCCTTCTTGAACTTTCCAGTCTGGTAACTCACCAGTTGCTAAATAATGGTTGAACTCAGCCGAATTCAAACCAGAAGTGTTGGTTTTTAAAAGAAGGTCCGTTTGTCTTGCAATCTCATGATGTCCATTATAGTTTTGGCTGTAGGCGTTTACGGAAGGTTTTTCGTGAAAGCCAGATGTGTGACTTTGACGAACATGTTGATATGACTGTTCTTGGTTATAAGGGTTGTTTCGTTGAGTGGGATGTGGAGGTGGGGAAGGTGTCTGATGAAGATCTTTTGGTGTTGAGGTCATGATTTCATCAAGAACATCTGACATTGCATTGCCGGATTTTTCTGAAGTCTCGAATGTTTGTGGTGTGAAAATTGGGCCTGGCTTTGATCTCCAAAGTGAAATTTTCTTAGGGCCAAGGTAAAAACGTGAGCCGTATGCAATGAGGAAATTGAAGAAGATGGTGAAGCCATTTGCTATCATCATGGTGAAGGAGGAAAGGTGTGTAAAGAAACCATTTCCGAAAATGGAGCATAAAATTACCCGCAAGACCAGTTGCAAAAGTAATTGGTATCCATACCAGTTGAAAAAGCCAATGATACGCTTAGGGTTTCCTCTTGGATACCATCGGGAGAAGAATGGATTCATGCCACATGACAACAAGTTGTAAAGGATGCTCCATCCAAGATATCTCTTCGATGCCAAGAAAGAGATAATGTTAAGTTTCAAGTCGTTCGAGAAGTAGGGGATTAAGTTTAAGGCGTTGGTCAAGATGTCTGTGACATTGAAGAGACCTAGAACAAGAGCAAGCATTTGCCCGATGACAACGAGGTACCAGATTTTTGATACGATTGGGTAGAGGAGGGTTTGATATATGACATTTTGAAAGGTATCCTTCCATGTCTTTTGGCTTCTAATCAACTCGCTGAGAGCGTTTAATCTTCCAAGCCAGTCAGATTTTGCGAACTTGTCCGCTTTATCGCGCTGTTCTTGAGCTTTTGGTGCGCATTTCTCGCAAACCATTGGGTAACGCTTGTCAAGATCTCTCTTGACATTGCGAATCTTCTCTTCCGAGATCTGATAGTTTGGATGTCCAGGGTCAAGCTCAACATTGAGCTGCTTCATGACATCGCAATGATACTGTTGATTACGTAAACAGCGATCACAAAAAATGGATGACCCCGTGGAGGAGGATGCTGAGTTAGAATCAGCATATTGATTGTTTAAAGTAGGTTGAGTGATTGAAGTTGGTGGATCAGTGATGTTGCCCTCACGATCCAAAAAGTTAGTGGCTTCACAAGTATCACAATCAAATTGAGACATTGTATTGTCGAATCTCAGGTTCGACTTTCGTCCACAATAAAAGCAAACGAGACGTTTGCTGAAGAACATGTTGAGAATTAAATGTTCAATACGGGAGTGAATCTTAAATACGGATCTGAAGTTTTGTACGCCCTTGAAAGTTGTACGGCTTTAAAAGCTGTGCAGGTTAGGAGATTGTACGGTTTGAAAGTTGTATGAGTTTGAAAAGTGTACGGGTTTGAAAGTTTAGTATGGATCTGATAGTTCTGATAGTTCTGAATGGATTTGGAAATTTGTACGGTTTTGTTTTGATGGAAAATAGTGAAGTTGAAGAAAGTTGTGAAGTTTGAATGTGCATGATTCTTGAGGAATGATAATTTCGAGGGTATTTATCGCGTTCGCGTTGAAGCGTGTTTTTTTTTAAAGTTCAAGTCCAGATGACTACGAGATTCTAGTCTGCTCGGCTTTGACATTCTTTGTACATAATAAGGATGGTTCGGCTCATAGTCAACCAGTGCCGATAGAGCGGTAAAGGTTAAATGTTACCGATGGATTTTATGGAAAGAACGATGATGATGGTTTTTATTTGGTGTTGATAATGATAATGATCATGACGATGATATGATATGGTATGGTGCATATAGCAACAATATTATCAATTGATGAGAATATCATACTAGTAAAAGCTGTATCATAAGACTCTTACAGTTAATTCATCCATTTCATACAATCTTCAATCCTCATTCTTCTGGAAAAATGCCCCGTCAAATTAACATTTAATTCATGTAATTACTCTAAATTAAATCATAAAAATATTTATTTCATTTCGTGTCCTCTCCTCGGAAGACCCAGCAACTTCCATCTACCTTGTCCAACCTTATGTGTAGAGCCTAGAATGGCCATTCTTTCAATCTCATCCGTGGTTGTAGCAGCTACCTTGATTATTATCACCACTGCCTTTGTAAGATCGTTTCCAATCGTCTACAATCATGTACTGACTTGAAACAATCTAGCTTCGACTTCTTTATGTGATCTCGCCGGACTCTCGACGCCCTCCGATCAAAAAGAAAGATGAGCCTTCTCATATCGTGGTAGTTCTTGGTTCTGGCGGTCATACGGCAGAGATGATATCTCTTCTTCGCGATACAAATGTCGCAAGATACAAACACAGAACATACATCGTATCTGCGGGAGATGACTTTTCTTCTACCAAGGCGCATGATTGTGAGGAGCGTATACAGTCGAAACTTCGACCTTCTTTACCGTGTACCAAATCTGGCGAGTTTGATTCTACCACGGGCATCTGGGATCTCATAGTAGTTCCACGAGCGAGGGAGATACATCAACGACTTTATACTGCGCCCATTTCATCCTTCTGGTGTATGCTAGGATGTCTCAAAGCACTGTACACAATTTCGACGACCAGTACGATACACCAGCAATATCCTGATGTAATTATTACAAATGGTCCTGCTACAGCTGTCATTATGATTCTAGCTAGCTTTTTACTAAAATTTCTCGGGCTGGCCCCAATATGGAAGATGCAAACGATCTATGTGGAAAGTTGGGCGAGGGTGAAGACATTAAGTCTAAGTGGAAAGATTTTATTATGGCTGGGGATTTATGATCGATTTCTCGTTCAGTGGGAAGGATTGGCTAAACAGCTAAATGGGGACAATGCTCGAAAGAGAGTGGAATGGAGGGGCTTTTTGGTACATTAGCAGAATGCCAAAATATTATCAGACCCAAGATCACCCAAGCTCTAAGAGTTCGAACGGTGAGCAATGCGATTGATCTACACAACAGTATCAGTGACCCATCCTGTCACATTTATCAATGGCCTCTTAATTCATTCCAGATATTGCAGCCAGACATCACCATGGTAGATTTTATACTCATTAACGCCGTTTCTGCCCTTATAATGTTGTTGTACATGCCCATGGCAGCTTGACTATTCTTATGCGACGACTGTTGCCGGCTCTTCAACACCCTCATCTGCCTCAGCTGCCTCATCCAAAACATCGGCGTCCTCACTTTCGGCTCCAACACCAGTGTATGCTCCTTGTTTAAGCAAGTTTGCAGCCTCAACCTCCTTGGTAGCCCATGCCTTCCAGTCCTCGTAACTCTTATCTTCCAATTCCATTCCGACCTCCAAAGCACCTTTGTGAAAGTACGCTCCAACATATTCTGCCTCTTCTTTCGCGATTCTTCGTTCAATCTCCTCTTCTTGACGCAGAGCATAAAATTCCTTCCGGGCTATATCGTAAGCCTCATTATAAGACTTTTCCGCCTTATGTATCAGCCAAAGCTGCCTCTGTACCACACTGTCGAAATGTTAACCAAAAACCGCGACATCTTCAGAATCCATTTTACCTTTCTCCAGTCAAAGGTCTTCCCGGCTGTGCTATCCTACTCCAATCACATCTTTGCCCATCACGACCATCGTTCTCCAGTACAATTCTTGGTCTTGCCAACTCCCATGGGTGATCGCGGAAGAATTCTTGTCTTATTCGATCTTCTTCGTATACAATAGTTTGTGGTTTGAACAACTTGCTAGCTTTTTTCGTCCTGGGCCTGCCATTGCTTCCTCGGTGTTGAACAGGCTGCGTCCGTGTAAGGATTTCAGAAGGAGGAACTGAGCCGATTGTCTTATACCATGGTGGTGCTTGTGAAATACTTTCAGATTCGAGTAGTGCCGCTGCCGTTTGGTAAACACGCGATGGCTTTAAATTGAGCCCCCTCATACTCGCAGAACTTCCAAAAATATTAGCATAGATTTCACTTCATGAATCTTAACACTTACAAATCTCAAAATAATCTACGAACAATAATGCGGGGTTGGTGGTAATCTTGGGGTCGCAAATATTCATAGGTTTTGAGGTCGGCCGGCAAACTCCGCCAAAATTTCCAAAATTTTGGCGATAAGTCCTAAAGTTTTCTACATATCAACTCTCGACCCCTCCACAAGCTTTTAAGTCAACCACAACGGCAGATAAGGACTGGAGGGCTGGCCTGGCTCCAATGACTTTCCAGAGACGTTGAAAAAAGCTCAAAATGTCAGCCGGCTCATGTCCTCCTCTTGTATCTCCTCCTCGACGAGCAGCACCCTCATCTCGAAGCTAGCAGCCCCTCGACGAGCTCTTTCCTTTCTGTATCCAATTGGCATCCCAAAAGCTTCCAACAAGCTTCCACGAGGAAAAGATTTCAGGAAACCTACACAAATGGTTTCTAGTACAGTCGGGCTCGAAGCATGGTTCATCTCTTCACTGGCCGGTGCCGGCCATTGCCATAAACACACTCCAAAACCCATACGACCAGTCACATTTTTTACATCTCACAGACCTAATGTCTCTACGAAGGACCTAAGTTCGACCAAACCTATTCCACGGCGACGGAATTTCACGGGTAACACACAATCTGAGGCGGAAGAGAGGAGAACAACCAATGAGGCAAATCAGACTCGAGAAGAGCTCATGGAGCTTGTGGATCAGTACCATGGCACTTCGTATACACATCAATTACCCATAGTGGAGTCCCCGAACCTTTATCAGCCAGGTAACGGCCCTCATCTGCAGGTTTCGGACGAAGAGGAAGACGAATGGCCACCCCCACTTCAGGCATGGCCTGCCGACGGCGAAACAAAAGAGAAGTTGAAAAAGCTTGAATCCGCATTGAAACATTTCTACACTGAGGACGCAGAAGATGTTTATCAAATCTACCGTGAACTGCCGGAACCTCGCGCTCCTTATCTAGAAGCCAATTTAAGACACATGTTACTTCGCCACTTGAGTATAGTGGAAAGGAAGGACGAGCACTCGATGCTCAGGTACTTTTCGGTCGTCGACGATATGAAATCAACCGCTATTCCCTTAACTATTTCTGAATGGACGAGTGCCATTTCTTTTGCTTCCAAATACGTTGCCAAGGCCACAGAAGTAGAGGTTGAAAGTGCTTTGAAAATGTGGAAGGAAATGGAGCATATCGCAGGTGTCAGGGGTAATAATGCAACTTTCAATGTTCTTTATGATGTCGCATGCAAAGCCGGTAAATTTACTCTTGGGGAAATGATCTATAAAGAAATGATAGCCAGGGGTCTCGAATACAACCGATTTCATTATGTTAGCATGATATTTACTTGTGGTCTGAAGAAGGATGGGGATGGAGCACGAGCAGCATATAAAGCATTGGTCGACGCTGGAGAAATTGTCGATACTGTTGTCCTCAACGCGATGATTTCAGCTCTCATTAAATCGTATGAGCCTAGCGCCGCATTAAATATCTATGAGCGAATGAAAACTATGCATGCCGAGCGTACGGGCACACAGGAATGGCACAGAAGTTTCAAGAATCGTCGAGAAGTTAAGCGCGGATTGTTACGAATGGCAATGGAGTTCAGGCACGATCCAGAAGGGCGAGCGAAAGTTCAGGAAAGGTCTATCGTCTGCCCAGATCTTCAAACATACAGACTTTTAGTCAATCATTTTGCAATCACCGAAGGCGAACTAGACAAAGCCGCTAAATTTCTAGAAGAAATGGGTCTCTTCAATGTTCCCCTGCACGGTGCACTTTTCCTGTCTCTTTTCAAGGGATTCCACCTTCATGGCGGTACGCGATATACGAAATGGACCGCTGCCAGATTGGAAAGTGTATGGAAAGCATATCTGAAAGCTCTCGATAAAGGCGTGGAAGATATATACATGTCAACCTGGATCGTAACAAATGTCCTCAAGGCATTCGCAACGTGTTCTGGTCAAGCGAGGGCAACTGAGGTATGGAGGGATATTCGTGAGAGGTGGCAGCCGGATGAGAGACAGCTTAATGCTATCATGCCTGATTTATATAGGATTGGTATACCAGAAAATGGCTAGTGGTAGCGGTAGCTAGATGCATGTGTGATGTCGGAAGTTAGATCGCGGGTGCTGTATTTCTGTGTATATATGTCATGGATGACTAATAACTGATGAGTTCATGTGATGGACTCTCGTTGGTTGTTGTGTATGATTGAGATTTAAATATCTTCATCTTGATATTTTTTTGGGCTGCTTCGTTTGAGAGTGGTGTGTGGTTGTGATGTAGATATCCTTTCTGTGTTGTATATATTTTATTATATCACTCACTACTTTGATGAATAAACTAAATTCGAGTGAATGGTTAGATGTGTTAAAAGGAATAGAAGTTACCGGTACTAATCACGTGTCGTGATTAGTAATACGGTTACCTAAACAGGCTAGATTAGATGAACCATAAGCAGGCATATTGGTCCCCTCCGAGGATACCAAGAGGAGACCTTAATATGCCTACAGACGTAGTAATATAGTCAATATAGAGGCCTCTTCCACCCAATCTTTTAATAAGATGTGTATTTATCTGTTTGTCTACATTATTTATTTATTTATTTATTTACTTATTTGTATTTTTAAATCCGTGAAATCTTTATTCGTTTTAAGTTATGATCTTTCAAATTTAATCACTGTCGTCGTTAGATAATGATTAAAATGTTAAATGTTAAATTAAAATACAAATCATTTCTATAGAAGAAAATATTAAAGAATGAAAGAGAATCCTCACTAATAAGGAATTCAAAGTGATCGGGACAGAATATAATGTAATATTTAGATTTATGTATTTAGATAAATATATATGAGGATATGATGCTGATGAGTTACAGCCAGCGTAGCGAGAGAAGCTGAAACTAGGCAATTTTTGATTACGGCTATATTTTATTTACATTTTCTTAAGGAGGTCGAGTTTGTCACGCAAATTGTCTAGCCAAAACTTCTTGATTTGAAATTATCTCGACTCTTACACTCTGTATGATTAGACAGCGCACTTTATGACATCATCTAGTTGTTGAAATTCTGTTTAATTGGTATGATTTCATCCATTGGATTTGCCCAAAAGTAGACATTACACTACACGACTGGCAAAGGAGATAATATTCCTAGTGAAGTGGAGAATGTAAAATACAAGATATCTCGCTATGCTTCCTGATCTTTCCACATCAATCCTTAAAATCACTAGGATTTGCGAAGCCTACAGCTATAAGATTCGAGTAGTAGTGATGATGGACAGGTTGAATCAGTATTCCTCCTTCAGATGCTCATGATAGAATTCAGTGACACTCTCATTTCATAGCTATCAACCAATTCCGTCAAAAAACGAATGTTTCAAAGCCTCTCTTGCACTAATCCTACCCCTTGGATCCAACCTCACCATCTTCACAACCAAATCTCTAAGTTCCGCATCGATCTTTATCCAATTTCGAAAAGGCGGTCTCGGGTTCTTGGTGTTATTGAAAATATCAATAAGACGATCATGAAACGGATTATCCTCCCCAATATACTCCAAAAGTGCCGTAAAATCATTTTCATCCCAGAAATACGAGATATGTCTCCTTAAAATTTGGTCACAGGCCTCGCCGTCGACAAAATCTTCATCTTTTAAACCGTCGTAGAATATCATTTGCTTGTTCATGATGTAGATGGCAACTATACCCATGGAAAAGATGTCTGATAGCATGCTTTGTCTTCCTTTGCCCCAGGATTCAGGGCTGCGCCAAAATTGGTTTCCACATCTGCCGCCCGTTATGCATTGACCTGGAAGAAGTATAAATGAATCTTCGAGGTCGGCGATAAGGGTTTTCTTGATGTTAAGAATTCCGTCGGTTGTCATGTCATAGTTAATAAGTATGTTGTTTGGTCTGATGTCTGCCATGTTGCATTAGTGATCTTTCTTTGCGACAGAAGGTATATTATCACGGCAGACATCAATAGTAAATTTTCCTACCTCCATGAAAGATTTGATTATCATGCAATTCAGCCAAACCCATGAGAGCTTTTCTCAGAAAAAACTTCCTAGTATCCAGAGGCAGATCTCTCTGGCAGAATTGAAGAAGATTGTCCTTGAGGAAATGATAGACAAACAACTCGAAGTGTGGAATAGTGTCTACTATCGTCCGTACATTGGAACACGAAAATAAAGGTCTCTGAAGTCGTTGTTGATACTCAAATTCACCCTTGATACTATTTTTAATAACATAGTTATCTCCCTCAGAGCTTGATCGAATGGTTAATTTTGTGTTCTGCTCCAAGATGTATTAAAAGTTTAAGAGTGAATACTATACCTTGCTTGATAAACACACAACATAAAAGGCTCTACCCTGCTAGATAGAATTTTTCTATTTGATATGATCGCCCGGAATGACCATTAATGATGTTGCCGATTGCAAATGGCTGGGATATGTTTGGAGACGAAGATGTTGTTCTGTGATGAAATGGTTGTTTTGAGAAGGTGTTCTTGTATCTAATCTTACATTGTGATCGGGGTATAATTCTCGATATATTATTCTCGAAATTGGGTATTCTTCTAGGTCTTAGTAACATGGATGAGGTTTTCATTATGTTATTATGATACTTTGTAGTTTTGGGGTTTAGATATCGGGTGGATGAATACAAACTGTAGTTGTGCAAACGGGTTGGTTTGTGGATGAGGTTGATGGGTACCCCGCATCCCGCCTCCTCAGCCCCTTAGTGTTCCGCGAAATGATATGGACATGTACAGAGGAATTGGGAGCTCCCAACTACGGATTACAAGAATTCTTGATATTGTATAGCTAAATTCGAACGAGAGTACTAATGTCCATTATTAAGATTTAATCAAAGTCTAATTAATATATATCCATGGGATTCAACATAGTTCCAGCCATTTTATATGGAGTTGGACCACCGCACAACCTCGCTCAATTTTCTGACGTCAGGCTGTAGATATACATCTGTCTAGGAACATATATATGCCGCATATATAACTATCTCCTCCTTACCTACCTCAATTCCGTTTCACATATCCATCGATTTTTGTATTCCTCCTTCCACAAACCCATTTAAACGAGTAATTTAGAGACGGAAATGGTCCATGGAGCCATTCAATATCCGGGACTGGTATTGGCAATAAGACCACAAATACCAACACAGAATTGAACATAACGATAAATATCAACCAAGGCTCGAGCCACAAACCCTATTTCAGAAGTAAAATCCTATATCAATGTGCAGATTGATACGGAACAAGAAAAACCACAATCTTCCCATTATATTTTTTGGATAAACTTTCCATTCAAGTACGGAATGTTATCAAAGTCATGCAAATATCATATCAACTAATCCTCCATCTAGAAAATATCAACCTCGACCCTTATCAATCCTTCATCCATATCCCTTCCATAGTGCCCGACATCAGAAGTTAGATGTTGGCCAATTTTGAGCCTCGATCTTATCTAGCTGGTTAGCGAACATTCTTTTAGTTGTCGCAGGTCATACCTAGCTCTGTGATGCATGCGTCTGACTCTGCATCTTCACGACGGTAAGTCTGTAGTCGTTTTTCGCGCTGGGCATCTTCTTTCAGGAGCGTTAAAGCATCTAGAAATTCTGGTGAACCAGTCGGGAACTTCCTATTTAGCTCTCTAGCCAAATAATTATTTTCTCTATGTATGAAGTTCTCTAAGTCCGTGATATAGTCATTTTCCGCGGGGCATGGCAAAACAAGTTCTCGGATTAACATATTTTCCTCCCATACCGGCATAAATTTGCAAATATCGGCATGTATTTCGTTAATCAAACGATGGATCCGCTCTTTCACTTCTAAATTTTCTCGACAATTCTCCAATCGAATACTCGCACCAGTCGTTGCCTTTATCGCGGATGTGATGTAATAGCCCATGCTTGTGACTGGTTTGGCCTCATGTTGGAGGGTTGATGCCAAATTGACATATCCCTCAGGCAGATAACCCTTGTTGCCCCAGTCCTTGGTATTATCATACAGCTCCTTCTCGATATCTAGCTGAGGCCTCCACACATCACCTTTGCAGTACGCGGTGATCTCTGATAAGTATTCCTGCATCATTTTGTCTAGGAAGCCTGTTTGAACAATGCGACTGATATGGCACACTTGTGGTCCGAGGGGATTCGATGCATTTGTCGGGTTAGCTTTAACCTCATCCATACTTCGCATTACTGCTTTGAAATCTTGGATGACGTTTTCGCGGCGTTTGGAATAGTACCGCTCCATGTGTGTGTTACTAGATAGTTGGCCAGTCCAAAGAAAGAGCTGTGGAACTGATGAAGGTATACTGATTGAATGTACAATACATGTTGAGAATGGCACAGATCACCTTGGTTCCTGATTCGAGTGTGTCCGGGGGAATAACGATACAAATATTGATGCCTGCGATGGAAGAAAGACGATGGCGAATGATATCTTACAATTACGACGAAGTGAGCTTTGGTGATTTCGTTAATGCTATGTTGATTTTGATTTGTTTTGCGTCGTTGATTTTGCGGACTTGTGGAGTGCTTCGGTTGAAGGAGAATGGAAAAAAGAAATTCAAACAGAAAAGAGGTGGTTTATATAGCTTGTTATTAAGTATGCTTTGAAGAGTCATTGAGTATTATTGAAAGTCACAAATCGAAATTCAATGATCTCTAGATGGCGGCGATGACTACTGTGAGAACTAGCTCATGAATAACTCAATGTGTGTGAACAGAGGGCTGATGTGAAAAATAAGGATATCAGGCTTCCGAGTCACAATATTATGAGTCCATGGAGTCAGAATACCCTATATTTAGAAGAGATACATGATAAAATCGTGACAGACACCAGAACACAACGAAAGATACGCTGTTTTATGGCTGACTTCATTGAATCTGGGAAGTTATCATGACAACGCCGGGGTGTCTCCAATATCCTCCACAATTTAGCGACTCATGTTGGCATAAAGAAGTAGTCGTTCTAGGAAAGCCTAAACACCAAACATCACTCATAGATACTGCCAGAATGAGTAATTGCGTTGCACTTCAACTGCACCAAATCATCATATGCAAATGGAGTACTCTGTGATGTAAACTGAGAACGAGCAACATCCTCATGCTTCTCTACTATTGAGTACATGTAATCTGCACTTGCACACCCATAATGTTGATTGTAGGTTTAAGCATTCGGTCGTCAGCTTAAATACTTAGGGACTTCATCTTCACGGTGGTGAAAATGAGAGTTGATACTGGCCCTGGAATATGCTGCAGTGATCATGCACTTGTTGGTGCAGTATTCCACCCACCTAGTACGTGAGGATGGCTGGAGTGACTGTTCACTCTAAATGCTTATTCAATCAAGCGCATTCTTCTATCCACACAATGTATCACGAACGTGTCAGTTTCTTGCTCGCCGGTTGAAGGAAGGTGTCGTTGTTCCTATTACACAAAGAATCTGAGACATTCGCAAGGCTGTTGGCAACAAACTCATAAATGCTGGTCTGCTCAGGTACAAATCACAATGCATGCATAAATATAAATAGGTTACGTTGACCCAATCAATTATTACAGGGCGTTTTAGCGCTGTCCGGGTGGCGGTTTGCTTGTGCTTACTCCCCTTCAGGAACCTTAGAACTTACGACGCGCAACCCATTCAATTAAGATACTTAGGTCATTCATTTTACTATCTCAAAATATCCGCTTATTATTGATTAATTTGACATCAACGAACCATCCTCGCGCTGTGCGTAGAGTGATACATACATATCGGCAACAGCTTGATCAATTCCTCTTATCTCCATCATGTCGGACGATGCGGGGTCTCCACTCCTGCCCAGTGCAGAGCAACGACCATCATCGAAGCATTCTCGACTTTCAGTCACTTCGCGCAAATCGAGCGACTCACATGAATCATCTCCACATGAATCATCGCCTTTATTAGCGCACTCTGATGATACTCCTCGATATGATGGCGAAGAACCTGAAGAGGAGGATGATCGAATCGTATCACCAGCTGCGGAGTCTCTGCGTTCTATTCATGATAGAGAAGCTGGCAAATCTGCAAACGAAGGATTGCGATGGCCGACGATTGTGGCTATCGCCTTGTTGTTTTTGGCCGGTATTGCTATCCTGATATCTGCATTTTTCGCACCTGCAATCGTCCAAGAATATGCCAAGGAATCACTTGTTATCGAGCCTACGAATCTATCGATAGACAGCTTCACCGCTAACGGGGTGAGAGCTCGAGTACAAGCGAACTTCAAGATGGATGCATCGAAAGTCAAGAATCATGCGGTTCGAAACATTGGACGATTTGGTACATGGATTGCGAAAGAGGTTGAAAGCAAGGAATCAAGCGTCGAGGTCTATCTTCCAGAATATGATAATCTTCTCATTGGGACCGCCATTGTTCCCAAGGTGGTGGTCAATATTCGTAATGGTGTTGTCACACCCATTGATTTTTTCACCGACCTTACGCCAGGCAGTGTTGATGGATTGAGACAAGTAGCCAATGACTGGTTAGAGGGTCGTTTGGGACAATTGCGGGTATTGGGCAAGGCCAATGTTGCATTGAAATCAGGGCTACTCTCGCTTGGATCACAGACTATATCCGAGTCGATGATTTTTGAAGGTCAATCTCTCTATCGTTCTTTTGCATCGCTGTACTTTGGGGAGAAAAGTATTGGTTGAAGGGAATCTGTGGCTGGTTTGGGAAAATACACAAATGATCTATAGTTTGATAGGTGTATCAAAATATTGGCAGCGAGCGCAGTCACTACTTTTTCAGTTCCTCTAAATGTAAATTTATTACTTTGAAAATGAGTTGCTAACCCACCCACAGGAAACGAGATCCCAGCCCTCCCAAAATATAATATAACCCGTCTCAACTTCAAGGAAGTTCCTCTCTCCACGGATGGCCGCCGTGGAATGGCTGCTGAAGTTTCGCTATCCTTGGTAAATAGCTATCCGATAAAGCTAAGTATTCCTCCATTGGGCTTCGATATCCTTGTTTCGAATTGTGCGGCCGACGAACCATATATTCAGCTCGCCGATGCGACTACTGGTAATATCATAATCGAACCACATTCAGATGTTTCACTTGATGTGGCAGGCATCGTGCGGGGATTACCTGAAAGTCTTTTGCAAGTTTGCCCCAATTCACACTCGTCGCCTCTGGATTTGCTTCTCAGTGATTATATCCATGGCAATGACACTACCATTTTTGTTCGAGGTTCAAACGCACCATCTCCCGAGACGCCTGATTGGATTACTCAAATTATCTCAAGTGTCACTGTACCAGTGCCTTTCCCTGGCCATACATTTGATCAACTAATCAAGAACTTCTCCCTTACGAATACGGATTTTAGCTTACCTGGACCTTTTGCGGAGCCCGGATCACCCGAGTCAAATCCAAGAATATCGGGAGATATAATGGTTTTGGCTGCTTTGCCCAAGGAGATGAATTTTAGCCTTGATGTTTCGAAAGTGCGTGCGACAGCCGATGTGTTTTACAAAGGAGATAAGTTAGGTGTGCTTAATCTACGAAAATGGCAAAGTGCTCATTCGGAACGAGTCAATGGTCGAGGTGATGCTTCCTTGAAAATAGAATCGCATATCAAGAACGCACCATTAGAAATCACGGACGAGGATATTTTCGGCGATCTTGTGGCCGATTATTATCTTGGGGGCAAGGCTATCAATCTCAAAATTGAGGCTTTGGTTGAAGTTGAAATATCTACTGTGCTAGGTGATTTCATTATTAAAGATTTACCTGCGGAAGGAAATGTTCCTTTGAATCGTTAGGAGCCTATTAATTTCAGCGCGACAGCACTGAAGCTGACGGGATAGCAGCGATCTCCACGGGCGATGATTTCCGGAAACTCAACCTCAAGGTTGGCGATTTACAAATTACCAACACGGGCCGGACATCGATTAATCTCCAAGCGAGCATCAATTTCACTAATCCAACTGAATACACGGCTCGTATCCCTTACATCAACATCCATATTTTAAATAACGGCTCAGTAATTGGTGACGCTACGGTGCGCGATATAAATGTTTCGCGAGGCAATAATACGAACGTTCTCGTCCAAGCTACCTGGGATCCCGTGAAATTTGGCGGTGAAAACGGACGTAAAATTGGTCGGGAGTTGATCTCTCAATACGTCTCCGGTTTCAATACCACTCTCACTTTTCAAACCCACGAAAAATCTATTCCATACCAACCAAGACTCGGAAAGGCACTAGGCAAGTTCGCAGTCACGATGCCTACCCCTCGATTATCGACGCCGGGGGCAGGGAAGGATAAAGATTCTACCGGCGGAAAACCACATTTCATCGACGATGCAACTTTCCATCTCTTTTCATCCACAGCACAGTTTACACTACTGTCACCCCTACAACATAGCACAATATATATTGAGTCTATCGATGCTCAGGCAATTTACAACCATACCGAACCAATTGGCAAGATTATTTATGACTATCCTTTCGCAGTGCCCCCTGGCGCAAGCGAATCACCTAAATTACCTGTCGACTGGTCCTTTGATTCTGTAGGTTACGATGCAGTAGAGAGAGCATTAGGCGGCACTTTAAAATTAGATGCTAAAGGCACAATTGGCATTCGGCTTGGTCAATGGACGGAGACCATTTGGTATTTTGGCTCGGGAATCGGTGCCCATATTAGACTTTGATGAGCGGAATGCTCAAAATTGTATGAATTACTTTATAGATTGGGAACGGCACAAGCGACTACGGCCATTGTGCAGGTTTTGGTTTGGCGTTTGGAAACACCATTGTTTGTTTTAATTGATGTATAAATGATACACATAATTGCATGCAGAAATAAATCTTATCCTCCATTATTTTAGATAATTTGTGACGCCAACTCCATACCCATTAAATGTCATCCTATCTATCCTGGGGGTAAAGTGCTTGCATCAACAATTTCCTCAGCGTCCTTCACCAAGTTATCTTGTTCGTTGGGACCGTATAGTGGAGATCGAGGAAGAGCCATGAGACCTGTTCGTGCAGACTCGAGGATTCCGAATGGAGCAATGAGCTTCATGAATGAATCGATTCTGGTTGGTTTGGCTGAGCTATATGCCATTTTATTAGTATGTTTCTGTAGGCGAAACAAATAGTTTAGTGACTTACACCTCGACAATACAGCTGTGTGTGCTGATATCTAAAACCTTGCCTCCAAATTGATGTGTGAAATATGTGATTGACTTCAAATGCTCGTGCTTGTGTCTTAAAGCTTGACTTTGGGCCAATTTAATGGGATGGAAATCATCACTATCCTTCAATTCTGCCAATCTCTTTGTAGCCCAGTCATCTTGTCCTTCCAAAGCTTCAGGATCACTAGCAGTAATTTCTCTGTGATGCGCCAATAATTCCTCAAAGTATTCTGGACCGAGAAGATTGATTTTCGCAAGAAGTAATTCTCTTTGCACGAGCGGTGAAGTGGTATAATCGAGGACAGCCCAGACTGGAACCAAATCTTCCAATTGACGACGAGCTTGCTCAACAACGCCATCTTGACCGGACAAAACAATTGTCATGCGGGACAAATCTTCGACCTCAGTAGAGCAAACGACCAAGGAATCAATGTTGAAGCCACGAGCTGCGAGAATTCCAGAGACGCGAGAGAGCACACCAGGTTCGTTTTGTACGAGACAGTTAAGGACATGGCGCTTTGCGGGGGTGACAGAAGGGGCGGGGGTTTCGTAGAGAATGTTGGAGACAGCTGCTTGAGCAGACCAAGCTGGAGGCGCATCGGATGTAGGAAGGGGTGAAATGCGGCGGTGGAGCGCCTTATATTCTAGAGCTGAAGTAGAAGAGGATTGATATCTTTGAATTTGTCGAGGGACGACAGAGGTGCTGCGTTTAGGAATTGCAGCCCTCACTCCAGAGAGCGAGAGAATTGCTTTGCGTGAAGACATATTGGATAATAACACTACCCAATGCTTCTTCAAAAATTATTAAGGTTTCTTCTTCCTATCTCAAGAAAAATGAGAAGGTGGTTTTGACTCAGAAGAAGCGACGGTCTAAATTCAAGCACCGATACCGCACAAAAATATAAATTGTTCCCTTACGGCATTTGCCGATCTTTGTATGTTGACCCCAGATATTTAGCGTCTTGGAGTTCACTGTCAGTGCACACAATCCTTGTCACTGAACAACCAGCACAAAAACTCGAAATAAAGTTCAGCCTCACAAATTTACAAAGTATCTAGTAATGTTACCTTGAATTAATTGTAACAATAAATTGTGTCTATCAACATTAACAATCCAAGGCACGTTGCCACATCTCATCAATACGACGAATATTTACTTCAACTTATAAGCAACACTAATTATCAATATGGATGATACTGAGCGTCGCACAGCAAAAAGGTCGCGCTTCGATCAAAAGGAGCCTGAGCCGAAGAGGACCTCCAGATTCGATAGACGCTCAAGATCACCACCTGCGAGAAAGGTAGAGTCAAGGCGAAGCAGATCTCCCCTTGCACGACGCACTTCTCGTAGCCCAGCTCCTGATTCCGCGAAGAAAAATGGTGCAGATCCAGCTGCCGCTGCAGGTAAATATATATCTTATAAACTACCTTCGATATATAATATATCGATGCTAATCTGATGTTTCATAGCTGCCGCTGCCGCAAAAATCAATGCACAAATTCAAGCTAAGAAAGGAATTCAACATGCCGATGTGCCACCTATCCGCGCAACCGAAAGTCCAGTCGGAAAGTCAGCATCTCCAGGAACCCCAGGACCCGGAGCAGGTAACAGTGCAAGCAATATAAATGGTGAGATGTACATCGCAGATGGCGATTATATCAAAGATATCGAAGTCAACGATTTGCGAAACCGTTATACACTGACTAAAGGTTCTACTCAAAAGATGGTAATTACTCCTTGTGTTATACTCCACTGATACATCAGGCTTTCTTCATAGGTCTAGCCATGAATCATCTCTCTATATTCTCTCCCCCACTTTTCAAAGTAATATCATTATTGTGTGTGGAGACTTTCAAGCTTACCTGAGCGCGAATAGCATCATACACATATACCCTTTTGGCATCTGCTGACCTCCGCTGCGTGACATCTAGATTAAGGAAGAAACCGGCGCTGGTATGCTATACCTACAACTCACTATTTTTGGAGATTTAAATGTTGACTTTTCAAGATGTCACCACACGAGGAAATTATTATCCGGATAAGAGCATGGCCACGGCTGCTGTAAGTCATTCCCTCGATTACAATACTTGAGAAATCGACCTGATGAAATATATTTAGAATCCCCCACTTTATCTCCACGTTACGAGCCAAACCAAGCGAGGTCTCGAACAAGCAGTTCAGAAGATCGAAGAACTAATGAAGCAGGAACTTCCTAACTTGGTCGATGAACGTCGATTCC
Source organism: Sclerotinia sclerotiorum 1980 UF-70 (assembly GCF_000146945.2). NCBI lineage: Eukaryota > Fungi > Ascomycota > Leotiomycetes > Helotiales > Sclerotiniaceae > Sclerotinia > Sclerotinia sclerotiorum. The sequence goes on along the minus strand of NW_001820832.1, from coordinate 2,200,702 downwards.
GTAGACGCGAGCCTGAGCAAGTTGAAAGAGACGAGTTTGGAAGAGTGGGTTTTCTCTTTCACACAAAATGAATGCAGGTTGCTAACAAAATAAACAGCGCAAATGGCCGGAAGAGAAGATTGCCATTGATTTTGAACCCATTCCAGGCTTTAACCTTCGTGCTCAAGTTGTTGGTCATGGCGGAGCTTACGTAAAGCATATTCAACAGGAAACTAGATGTCGTGTTCAAATCAAGGGACGTGGTTCTGGTTTCATGGAGCATGGCACCGGTCGCGAGAGTGACGAGGATATGTATCTCCACGTTGCGTAAGTTTATGTTCGTATCGCTGGAGCTTTCCGCTAACACTGTTCTAGTGGCCCTGATCCAAATGAGGTACAAAAGGCCAAGGAGCTTTGTGAGGATCTTCTCAAGAATGTTCGAGAGCAATACGAAGAGTTCAAGGCTCGTCCACCTCAACAACGTGGTTATGGCCAAGGCACCGGTTACTCGGGAGAGCGAGGCTATGGTGACCGGGCTCCAGACAGATCTAATTCGTATGGTGGCGGATACAATAACTATAACAAATCACCAGCTCCCAACACTCCTAATGCAGGTAGCCCTTCAACTCCTGGAGACTATGGCTCAGCACATGCCGCTCAATACTATGCTACAGGTGCTGATCCTTATGCTCAATATGGTGGTTATGAGGCATACGTTCAATACTATCAGCAGTACATGGCTGCCATGGCTCAGTATCAGCAGCAGCAACAGGGTGCTCCTGGTTCAGGTCCTCCACCACCTCCAAGCGAAGCACCTCCCCCACCACCTGGTGGATCGGTATGTATAAAGATTTCTCTGCCCATATTTTCTTGATCCATTTTGAGAAGCCAGGTTTGCAAGACTGCCCTATTACTGAAAAGAAACGGGCAGTCAAAATCAAAATTTGAGAGACACTAACCTTTGAACTTTAGGCGCCTCCTCCACCATCAGGTCCACCACCAGGAAGTAATAATAGTTACAGCGCCGTTCCACCTCCACCCGGAATGTGAACGCTCCTGTTAATGTCCGCTGCCGCCATGAAATTTTACAATTGCTCCAAGGGTGTTCATCGCGAAATTATGGATAGTTTTCTCTCGTACTGACAAGGTTTAGAGTACATTTGGCACAGGGCATTGTACAACGCCCTGTAAACATCTCGATCACATAGGTTGAAAAGTGCATAAAATGGGAAAGGAATGGTCAATCAATCAACTCAATTCTACTAAATATCTCGTTCTCGTCCTCAACTTCGTTTAACTTGTCTGCCTCGGTGTCCTTGAATGTTAACCTTGATCCATATGATATGCACAATTCCTCTCCTTCTTTGATATCCCTCAGTGCAGTGTAAGTCACAAGGAGATTTTTGACGTCCCGTTTCCACCCAACATTTTGGTGTAATGTGGAATGATTAAACATGCTACCTAACCCAAGAATAACTGCCTGGGTCGTCGTCGGTGGCTTCGAGGCTCTATTTGTGCCCCCACATGAGCTTTGTGTCTTGGGTGTATAAGGCCAATTACTAGAATCCCTCATCAGCAAAACCTGCCTCTACAATTACATAATCACATATACCGTATAAACTCAGCAGTAGAAGATGGAATAAGTCTAAACCCTCTAAGTTCTTGAAGGTTTTACCTCTAGTCCCAGCAATTGGATTAGATTGTCTATAATGATAGAAACCAAATATCTAGATCATCTGAACCAGAACATGCAACTAGTTTACGAGGATGATATGTAAAGATAGACTTTTTTCACGACCTAGAATGCTGGAACGGGCTTTTCCGATCTTTTATTGGGGAGTTATACGGTATGTGGTATATAGTAATATATAGAAGAACCAATTACATGTGGAAATGATACAAGCGAGAAACCAAAAGGGGAAGGGGAAAGGGAAGGGAAAGGAAGGGGGAAAACTCACTAGGTATAATGATATAATTCTGTTTTTCTAATGTGTGTTTCGTTCTCGGTAGGCTCAAGGACGAGGACGGGACATACTTCGAGGATGGTGTGTGCGGGTATGAGTTTGGAGGCGAAGATTCCGCGGCCTGGTGGAGGTTGGGGGGAGGGTTAGTGATGGATGAGGTGATGTGATGTGTGGGTTGGGAATTGGAAATGGGGAGTTGGAAGTATTGGAGGTAAGTGGTAGTTATCGGCTATATGCTCTGGTTTGGATATGCATACTGACTGACCTTTGGGTGTATCGAGGATTAGGGTTAAGCTGCTAGATCGGGATAGAGGGATTCCTTGGGTAGTTTGTTGGGAGGTTTCTTGGGGTGTTTCGTTGGGAGGAGAATTGGAATTGCTCATTTTGGTTGAGTGTTGAATATGTGACGGGGTTGAAATTTATATGTTACATGAAACATGTATGGTAAATGGAGGATTGTGCTTTGCGATTTCGATTTTAATATAATCTTGTGAAAAAAAAGTGTGATGACGAGTGTTGGACTTCAAAATATTATGCAAGGGAATGATAAGCAAATGAACTAGCGATAAGAAAGCGGTGGGGAGGGGCAGAAATTAATGGTATGTCAGTTGTGACGTTCAGCCTTGTTTGATTCTAGACATTGCATGATTTGAGCTGTGAATTTGAGAATTGAGACGAAGAGTTGTCAAGATAGGAAAAATAAGTTTACCATTTCTTTCATTTGAGCTTGGTATATGGGATATATGAGATAGAGTCGAGACAAATACATCTCCTCAGAAATGGCGCATCAAAGGGTCACATCGACCCTGGATGGGGTGAAGGAACCTCATTCTGTTAGTTTGAAGGTCTTGAGGTATGTTGTCTTCGTTCTTATTTATGAATTACACTCTGTTTTAATTAAATAACAGCGTCAGATACTAATAATTGGTCGTCTACAGACTTTCGCGCCCATCCCTCTCAATTCAACATCCACTTCCCACGCCCTCCCCTTCACCACCTCCAAATCTCAGTCTTCCAGCGCCCTCAGCCTCCCTCGCATATCCATCTCCCACTCCTTCGAACTTCATTCACTCACCTCTTCTCACGCTTCCTCCAGCTTTCGGATCTGCATATGTGGGGGAGACGTTTAGTTGTACTCTTTGCGCTAATAACGAACTTCCTCCTCTTTCCCAACTCTCTCAAACTCACACCTCTCCGGACATAGTGGCCTCACCCAATACCACCAAAGTAATATCAAATATAACTCTCAGCGCGGAAATGAAAATACCCTCTACGCCCAACCCCATCTCGCTTCCTCTTTCTGGCCCTTCCCCGTTCCCTGCAGCGTCTACAACTGGAGAAGAAACTCCAGAAACACAAATTATTTCCCAGGCATCCCTCCAAAAAGTTCTTCACTTCGACCTCAAAGAAGAAGGAGCTCACGTTCTAGCCGTCACAGTCACCTATACTGAATCTTCTCCTTCGTCTTCCCCTCGCACGCGCACATTCCGCAAGCTATATCAATTTATCTGTAAAGGCTGTCTCGTTGTCCGTACCAAAACTGGTACATTACCATCCCTGAGATCTACATCTTCTAATCGGTCATCAACATCCATGACATCAACCTCTCCATCCAAAGAAACAAAACGCAAAAGAAGCTACGCACTAGAAGCTCAATTAGAAAATATTACAGAAGATAATCCTATCACCTTGACTTTAGTTCATTTAACTACCACTAAAGGATTTAATGCTACAAGTTTGAATTGGGAGATTGTAGTTTCTGATTCGGAGAAGGAAACTGGTGGAGGGGAAGCAGAATTAGAAAGACCTGTATTAGCACCAGGGGATGTTCGTCAAGTTTGCTTTTTGGTTGAAGAAAAGGATTCTGAGGACGAAAAGGAGGGTGTACAGGGAGAGAATGAAAAGGAAAGTGAAATTGTAGACGGAAGGCTGATATTCGGTATGCTGAGTATAGGATGGAGAGGTGCGATGGGGAATAAGGGATTTTTGAGTACCGGAAATTTAGGGATTAGAGTTTCGTAATGTGTATCACTGATGGCTATTTATCCTTGGGCGAGAGGAAGGGGATTAGTTAATATACTATGTCATCTATATCTAGTGGACGACTATTTGTGAATGTAAGGTCAAAGCCTATACTTGATACTCAAAAGCCGGATGAGTTGCACAATGACGTCGATGATGATTGAAAATAGCTACGAAATCAGATGATACTATATAAAATGTCACGGTACTGATCCTAAGCGAACAAGTAATGGATCAACAAAGGAGGCTTTACCTTATATGATGTCACATCAATACAATTCAAGCGAATCTCCACAGTATTCTGGATCTCCTTAATGATTGCTTAATAAATCGTTTAGAGTATCTATCTCTACTATCCCTATGTTTCATTATTAATAAACTGCTTCGAATCTATATATATATCGATTGTTTTGTTGGATGGAATTAGACATGATGTTTTGTTTAATTGGTTCCAGGTGAGAATAATTGTAATTATTATAAGGTGTATGATATGATCTGTTGTGTATAGTTTTGTTGAGAAAATAAACTTTTTTGGAAATAGAGGAGTTACAAAAATGAAGTAGCTTTTGGTAGGCAGGATTTTGTAATGTGAATATTTCCATATTTGGTGGAATTGTGAGAAATTTCTTGCGATGAATTCTTCAAAATTTTCTTCCTAAGATGTTATTAACATCATAATAAACCCTACTTAATGAAATACAGGCGGGTTAAATATTAATTTTCTCCCCTTGAGCCACACAGTTGATCTTCTCCCCTCTCAAAAACCCTTCAAAAATCTCCTGAACAGCCTTAACACATTTTTCCTGACTCTCCCTTCCAAACCACGCCACATGCGGACTAACAATTAAATTCCTAACCCTCTTTTCCCCCTCCCCCCTAATCAACGCACTCTCCCCTTTCTCCACCGGTTCCCTCTCAAAAACATCCGTCGCAGCCCCCAATATCTCCCCTCTATCCAACGCACCCGCAAGAGCGACTTCATTTACTACTCCCCCACGTGCAACGTTAATTAAAATCGCGTCACATCGCATGAGCGAGAATTCAGAGGCGGAAATTAGATTTTGTGTTGTGGATGATAGGGGACAGGAGAGAATTATCGTGGTGCATTGGCTGAGGATTTCGGAAAAGGGTGTTCGGCCTGCACGGGTTTGCTCTTGGGGTGTGGATTTGCGTTCTGAGATTAAGACTTTCATTCCGAGGGCTTTGCAGAGGGTGGATATTGCGGTTCCTGGGTTGTGTTAGTTTTGTTTAGTCTAATTCACACCAATCTAAAAGTTAGGGAACTCCCATATCAAAATCAAAAGAAAAATATCCCTACCAATCTTCCCACCTCCCACAATCCCCACAACCTCATTCTTACAACCCCTCGCTCCACCCCCATAAAACGTATTCATATCCAGAATCCCCGTGCCCTTCCTCTCCCATTCCTCCCCCCTCATAGTCCACTCATGCATACTCACTATATCCCTCTTCACGGCAAAATAAAGCGCAATAGCATGCTCAGCCACCGTCTCCGTATTCGTATCCGGCATATTGGACACTTGGATTCCGTTTTCAGAGCAATAGGTTAGATCGACATGGTTTGTACCGACGGAGGTGATGATTATGAGTTTTAGTTGGCCTGGGGGGAAAGTGGAGAGGGTTTCTCGCGTGAGGGGACAGAGGGAGGTGACGAGGATGGTGGCGGCTCTGTATGGCTGAGGGGATTTGGGGGAGCGGGGTGTAGGGTATGGGCATATACGTGTGGGGATTTGGGAAGAAGGTTGCGGGAGGGGGTGGTAGTTTGAGTCTAGGTAGACGATGGTTTCCCTGCTGGGGGTGGGGCGGACATTTTGGGGAGTTTGAGGTTGTGAGGGCGGGGAAATTGTGATGGGTGTGAGGACGGAAAATGTTGAATGGAGGGGTTTTTAATTATGTGGGGGTGGGAAATGCGGGGCGTCAATTTGAGCGAGTAGACTCTAAAGCAATATTCTATATATGTTATAAAAATATCAATATATGTGATGTTTAAAACTATTATATATAGTTTAAAGCACTTATACTCGCTTCTTGATTTTTAATATATCAACTTTTATATTTATATTTAATATATAATGTAAAGTGTCTTTTAAAATTATTTAAAAAATCTTTTTAAAATATAAATGATAATGTTTATTTAAAATTAAACAGTTTTAGTATTCAATGTAATCTTCTTTGTAATTATATTATATAATTTATTATAAAGTTTGAAATGCTGATTGAATATTAAGAAAAAGAAATATTCAAGGTGTTTTTCTATAAGAATTTCAAGAAGATAAGATAGATCCAGGAGAAATTTATATGGGAGAGGGTTTTCAGTGGTTTGCCTTGCAAACTTTTATACTGAGGACTTTGATGAGAGCATGTTCAGGAATTTAAAACTCAGAGAATATTACATTGAATTGTAGTCAGACGCACTCACACACAACGGAATAAGTCGTGTTCGGAGGTTGAGACTACCTAGTGAGTGTGATACTAGTGTAAATATTGAAGTGCAGAATAAGGTGCGAGGAAAATGGTTCGAAAAAGTTTATTTAGATCTTTTATAGACAAATGAATAATCTGTAAGTCTAATCTATATCAGTATTTCAACTCCTGTTATATCTACATCTTTATCCCTTTATTTATACTTCTAGAAAGTAGTCCCCTTCATGAAGCCCGCTCTCAAAAACTGGAGTGGCAACCTAACGTCAACGCCCAACTCAAGAGCCACTTTAATAACCCATCCGGGATCTCTCAAAAACTGTCTAGCAACCAAAACCACATCCGCCTTAGCAATCTGCCCCTGTTCATCATTAACCTCCACTGTGTCCTCCTCTTCCTGCACATGTGATTTTGCTGCTTGAGCTTCTGTAATCATTCCCACACAACCAATCTTCAGGCCCTTGATACCTTCCTCGAACAATGCCGCACGAATTTGCCCTGCGATGGAAACCTGATAATCGGTATGTGCTCCTATCTTTTGGGCGGGAGAGTTGCCTGCTGAACTGACGTCGAGTAAATCAACTCCAAGTTCTGGAAGTAACTTTGCCAATTTGATAGTGTCTGGAATGTCCCAAGTCTCAACATCATCTTTCAACCATTCTGTGGCACTAATTCTGAGCAACAAAGGCATGCCAGACGGAATGACACTTCTGACAGCTTTAATGACCTCAATCAAGAGTCTGGTGCGGTTCTCCCAGCTTCCTCCGTAATGATCCGTTCTCTTGTTCGAAACCGGACTCAAAGAAGAGTGCAATAGGTATCCATGGGCAGAGTGAATTTCAATGACATCAAATCCTGCCTCTACAGCTCTCTTAGCCGAGTCGCGGAATCCATCGATCACATCTTGAATATCCTCAAGCGTCATTTCATTGGGCTCCGCATACCCTTCACCCCACTTTATAGCACTCACACCCTTAACCCCCTTTGGCCATCCTCTAGAACTTTCTTCCGCAACAGCACTTCCCCCTCTAAGTGACTTCCATGGAGGTAACGTACTAGCTTTCCGTCCGGCATGCGCCAACTGAATTCCTATGAGCTGGTTTTGACTATGCGCGTAATCTACCACACGCTTAAATCCAGGTATCTGAGAATCTTGCCAAAGTCCAGTGCAACCTGGAGTGATTCGACCTTCGGGACGGACAGCGGTGGCTTCGACAATAGTCAAGGAAACCCCGCGAAAAGCAAAGGCACCGTAATGGACAAGATGGAAATCAGTCAGGTGTCCATCATTTGCACTGTACATGCACATAGGAGCTACCCAGATGCGATTCTGAAACGTGACATCGCGGATAGTGATCGGAGTGAAAATGGTGGGAGGGTTTTTCGATATGGCGGTTCCCGCTGGGGGATCTTGGACGGGGGTTTCAAATGAAGGCATTTTGAAACTGAGATTGTGCTGAAGGTGTAATGAAGTGTAGAATCTGAGTACGATACGGAAACTATGGTCGAAGAAGTTCGACTTCTTATGTTATCGAATTGGGCGGTTATTACCGGTTTGGGAGCAGTTGTATTTGTAATCCTTTGGTGGGGCAAGTGACGTTGAGTGCATTGCGGGAAATAAGTCGACAAAGCTAGCACTTAACATAACCAAGTTATTGAGACTGCATCGCAGAAAAAGATGCACCTATGCAGGTATGGCATGATTTGACAGGTGGACTTTAGTTGGGTGAGGAGGTAAAATCCTAAAACTATTCAAAAGCAAAGAAAGAAAACACTCAATCCTGAACCCCACTACAAATCACAAAGAATAAAAAGCTAAATGAATAAATAACACTTTACTATTTCATAATTTAATACACTGTATAAAAATAATTTTATCAATAGTAAAGAAATAAGAAATTAAAAATAAAAATATGATTAAAGTAATTAAAAAGAATTTAATATAATACAAAAATATATTTTAAAATGAAATAAAAAGTCTATTATTAATAAAAATATTATTTATTTTATTTAAAAAGAAGGAAATTTTAATAAATAATATTTTAAAAAACTAAAAGATACTTTTAGTCAAAGACTTTTAACTTTTTTTAAAAAAAATATTTGAATTAATTTAAATATTATAAGAAAAATAATATATTAAAATTCAATTTTTTTTGAACTATTTAAAACCAATGAGTAAAAGACCAATGATCTTGAAGAGGTCATATATATTAATTATAAATATATGATTTAATCTCGAATATAAATTAATTAAAATATAATTAAAACAATCAACTTTTATAGTCCTTTAAATTATATCATTTATTATTATGTAAGAAGTAATTGAAACTTAAATAATCATTTTGAAATTTCTCCTTTCAATTAATAGATAAGCCTTTTTAATTATTCTAGATCATAATGTTTTGGGTAGCTGCCTCAGATTGTACATTCTTCAAGACACTAATCGATGTTGTAATCATTTTCGATATCTTTTCTATTCTTCTCAACCTTAGAAACCCCCTTCCAGTTGCCGTCGTAATACTATAAAATAGTACTGCAGAAAAGTAGCAACTGCCGGTTGAGTCTTTGCTCACAGGAAAAACTTAGTGTAAAGTATTAATAATCCAAACCGAGTTCAAAACCAAACATCCTCAAAAGATTTTCCTTTGGTCTTGGAATACTTCAAAACCGATATGTAAGCATCGAACAAACTAATGCATGATGCGAAACATCTCTATATGACTGACCCAACGAAACTATTGTCCACAGTGGAGTGGATACCAAAAAGGATGGTCCGTTGCAACAATTTCTAGAACAAACTGCACCCTGTGTTTTAATATCGCGAATCAGACAGCAGGTAATCTTTGCAGAGTTTTCGAATAGATTCTTACAACAACGGAACTTTGTTAGTAATATAAAATGAGCACCTTTTTGGTCCACATAGTAAAAAATATAGAACTTTGCACCAAGCTGTTAAAAAATTCGTTTGATCATTATTCCAAAGATCTTGCATGTTGGACAAGTGAGGTGGACGACGCATCGATACAACCGCATGTGGAGTCGGAGTTAATAGCGAGTGCTTACTAAAGTTTGAGAGTGATGTACACTAGGCAAACCAGAAAACAGTCCACAAGTGAGCCGCAGTGGAGATCTGCGGTCTATCCCTCATTATCAGCAAATCAGTGATTGAGACTATGGAAGATCGTCCTGCAGGAAATTTCGCCGCCAAAGTCAATACGTCCCATTTGTCATCAAGATATGTGGAATCTCTAAAAGCGAAGAATAGTATGGGTAAAGGAAAGAGAAATATCTGCTGCTTCTGAAGCTATGATGACTTATTATAGAAGAGAATTTGATATTAATAAGAGGTCAAATCTAAGTAGAACACAATCCAGAAAACTTTAGGAGACTGAGACAGAGGTCGAGAATTCGTCTTTGATTGGACGATAAGACGTGACAAGTTCCTTGCCGGAAATTCATTTCACCGATTCACACCCACCTGTTACGAGGTTTGCCGTCTAGATCACGTGGAAGTGCTCTAGGCTCTCGAGGTGGTTTATAACTAGACGTCAAGCAGGGACTTAAAGTAATGACAATAATGATATACAATTCGTAACTAGTAATAGAGTATACTAAATGATTGATCTTGAGTACGAAACTTTATACAAAGGAAATCCATCTTGATTATATAGACCTTCATGTCTATGGCTAGTTAGGACCGCTGCGCGGTCCTGGACAGCCAGCGTTCCTCAGCGGTCCATAACGTGACTTAATCACGTTACCTTGGTTTAGTCATGTAACGCGGCGTAGAAGATAGCCGTCGTAACAAAAACTACTTTATTTATATAATAATCCTTTTTTCGGAGCTTTGAAGAGTTTACGTTTTCAGAGGCTCTATTATGTGATCCTATCTGCTTTAGAACACTAATCTTGGGACGGTTCATCTCCTAGGATAATTGTCCTGGGACAATTATCATCCTAGGACGATTTATCCTAGGACGATTTATCCTAGGACGATTTATCCTAGGACGATTTATCCTAGGACGATTTATCCTAGGACGATTTATCCTAGGACAAATACTATCCTAGCTTACCCTAATCCCCTAGGACACTTGTCCTGTTTCATTGTGATTGCCTAAAACGTTTGTCCTAGGATTCCTAGGTTCCTTATCGAAGCTGATAAGGAACCCCTGTAAACCGCGGTTAAATCACACTCCCCCTGTAATTGGCAGCTAAATCACCGATACTCATAATACAACAATAACCCGAATGATTGTGATTCGTGACAACCAGCTTAGATCTGGACTATTCAGAAGCATCTTCTCATTCAATACTATAAATCTTCAGTGTAAAAATACCATCAAATGATATCGATATCGTTAGATTCCTAGATTTCTAGATTGATATTATTTATTCACGTCTTGAGTCCATTTGCAAATTGTAAGTCCCAAACTGACTCTCTCCAAACTAGCAGCCGAGTTACAAAAAGAATCTTCAGATCCTTTAAAATTCAAAGCTTACAAGTATTTTCATTACATATCTATCAATCCAACACAATCCCCCCCATCCCGCCCTCTGGACGAAATAAACTATGTATTCATTCGACCACGCACCTCATTTAAGTTTGACCATTGATATAATTCTTTCAGCCATAAACTATAAAAAACACCCTAGCTAGCTGTATATCCATAAACCATAATCCCCGGAATACGAAATTCTCTTCAAGCATAACCTAACTAATATCTTTTAAAGAAAATCGCCACTACTCTCATATGCATATACGTACCGTAGTCACAGCTAGAATCTGCAATAGCTTCTGGGAATGGTTTCTCTCTCCTCTTTTTTCGACACTTCTCCCCCTTTATCATCCCCATTATTCCACCACAGTTTACCTTTTCCTTTTCTTCTTCTTCTTATTTGCCTTTCCAACTTCGTTATCTCTATCCAGCTTGAAAAAAAAAACCCCAAGATCCAATTAATCAAAATCAAGGTTTACCAAAAATACAGCACTCGATCCAAACAGAGATAAGTTATAATTAATTTCCCAAGTTTGTGACGCCAACTTACAAGTAATTATGATGCAAAACACATCAACAAAGCACAAACATGAACAAACAACACAACCAAGACTTCCAAAAATAATATTGTAGCATTTATATTTTTACTAAATCCCTCCCTCCAACAGCGGCTGCGTTGGCCAATCGATATAAGACTACAACATTCAGGAAAATATAGGAACGAAAACGTCATCGTTTCGTGATAATAAGTATAAGTACTAGGTAATAAATAGTATTCCTCCCCACATATCCTCATTTGAAAACGCCAAAACTCTTGTATATATACAGACACAGCACACCACTCCCGCTATGAAAAGGTGATGATATACTAGGCTAGAAGCAAGAAAAAGAGAAAATTATCAATGACTCAAGTCGAATAATACGTCTCGTGTATTGGGGTTATTTTTTTCGACGTCATTCTTCCTAATGTCGAGTATGTAGAGGTAGGAGAGGCAGAAAATATGGTACTTTCTGCGTCTAATTCCGTTGGTACAGGTGACAATTGGTTCTGTTGAGAATGTGGTGATGTTGGGCTGAAATGTTTCTGGTTCTGAGGAGGTGAATTTGGGTGGTGCCAATTACTGGTATATGGTGGTACACTCTCATCGTGTGGAGTATATATCGGATTACCACCAGCATTGATGTTTGAATAGTTTCTTCCACTGGAAGTGGTCCCCGCCAACTCGACTGCGTCAGGTGTATGTGAAGACAGTACTTGGTATGTCGATTTACCTCGTTGTTGCGCAATGTGAGGATTTTGGGGATCGTAACAACGATTGGGTCGTTGTGGATGCATCTTGGATATATTTCCGGCAGCATATGTAGGCACAATTGGTACAAAAACCTCAGGTACGTGAGCACGGCTCTTACGAATGCGAAGGATGCAAAAGCATGCAGCTAAGATGCCAAGAATCCCTACGACTCCCACAATAATTCCAACGATAGCGGCTGAAGCTAACTTAATTCCAGAATGCTTAGATGTCGATGATCCCGTTGCGGTCGTAATCGCCCTAGTAGGCGTACGATTTACTGCGGATGCTTTTTGTCGAAAATAAACGCTCAAATCATTGTTTTGGAAACCAGCAGAGGGCGACTGCATCGTCGCACCACCTGTAGGACTACTTAATTGTCAGTATTATATTTCAACTCGATGTCTTCGAATACGTACGATCCACCCACAACAGATAATATGGCTGAAGGTACGGCATATGATGTAAGATTCGGTTGGTATGTGTTCCATGGAAGCCCTGCGACTGGTTCATTGAGGTCGAGGTTATGCGTACCCCAGGAATTCGGACTATCGCATGTAGACTGGTCAAGTGGGAAAGATCCACCCACTATAAGCATCTGAGCTCCATCGACAACATTGCAACTCAACATGTTATGTGGTCTCGCATCATTTGGCGTATTTTCCCACCATTTAATCCATGTAAATGACGGAAGGCTGAGTATATAGACATCGTCAAATCCTGAAGCATTAGCTCCGAAACCTGCACCACCATATAGATAACTAAAAATGTCAGAAAATTTTATGGGTGACATGACGGCATGATCTTACATGTTGTAAGATGACTGGTCAGGTGCCCAGGTAGCACCTGCACAAAATCTCCTCCTATCTCCAGGGATATCACCAGTCGCGGTTTGCGTGTACCATTGAGAACTTTGAATGTCATAGACATAAATTTGGTTCATCGGTGATGCTACTACAGTCTGGTTATTGTATGGTGTCTGGATACCACCAAAGTAGACAAGAACGCCAGTGCGACTCGCCGGCAGATAAAGCATAACACCCTCAGCTCTTCCGGTTGGGCCTGGTCCTGTATTGTTTGACCATGTTCCTGATTGGTAATCATACTTGATCAAACCGCTCGTTGCGATAGGAGGCCCACTCCATCCGGGTATCGAAGCATTGCTCTGCCATCCACCAAGCATATAGCCCTGCCCAAGATCAGATATACCCACTCCCATGCCATACGAGACGCTTGTCACACCGTTGTTAGGTGGTCCGAAATCTTCCCATTGATTATATAGTATGTCATAAGAATACAGATTAGGTGAACTTGGTGAAGTACCGAAATAATCGCCGCCGAATAGATAAAATCGTTTATTGACCTCATCGCCCCAAAGCACACCTCCATTTACATTCGGTATCGAGGCGTTTTTTGAAAGATTTGCCTGTAACTGAGGCATTCCTACCGCCGGAGGACTTGTGTTTAGATCGTTATACAAAAGCCAGGAGTCTGTCGTGCCGTCAGTAAAATTTTCAATGAGCCTCTATTCTTTTGTTGCGAGAACATACTAGAGTAGTTCGAAGGATTCTGTGATAATGGATTCCAATCAACCATGCCGCCATCAATGAACAACTGTCGATCAATAACTGTTGTCTGATGTCCCCATCTTCTGCAAAAATCGTTCAAAGCATCCTTTTGTTGCCATGATGGCTGCACCCAGCATAGCAAGATAACCAGTATCGTATACACCGAGCCAGTCAAGTGTCCATTCCAAGAAGATACTGAGCTAAAACATCGTCGTCGCCCGGAAAGCTGTGATGAACTCGCCATGTCTGAATGCTTAAAGATGTAAATTCATCGACACTTTAGAGGGTGGGATACTAGGAAAAACGTGTGGTAACAAGTAGATGACCACAGCCGATCTAAGGATTAGAGAGAAGGAACCACAAGATGAAAATGACTGAAAGCAATTTCACACAGCGAGGTACTACCAAGGATTGATTTCGTCCTATATGTGTAATAATCGAGACTAATAGATTTTTCCTGCATGTTCTAGCGATTGGCACTCATCCCTCCCGTGAAGCTGGGAGATACACAAGCCTCCATGTCAGGCTTAGGATACCTTGACTTGATCATGTTGAGATTACTTCTAGCCCTCAAACACAGGTTTAATCCCTTGACGAGGTAACATTGAAAATCTACAATAATTGCTGTGTGTAAGACTTTCGTGTCACCCCGAAGTACCAATTAAAAGAAGAATCTTACTTTTGAGGTAAGGCGCAGCTAAATGATGACATGACTGCAGGGGCCCACCGCATGCCTCAGCTTGTATTGTATCACCAAAATACTCGAGAATATTTCCCTATTTTAATTTTGGCACTGCCAACAATGGACTTTACATTGTACACACGATGATTTGTTGGTATTCGACTTCGAATCCGTACAAAATGGATCATGATGCAACACAAAATATGCACCAAAAGTACCACATTCATTTTTCGAGTACGTAGAAGATTCGATAATAATTCCACTTTGTACCAGTTCAAACCCTGAAACATCGTGGGATCACGCCACTTCCTTCGTCTCCTACTTACTCATTTACCATGTGTGAGATAAGGATATCGGAAGATTTAACCAAAAGCAAAAAAAAAGAGAAGGATGAAAAGATTTGTAAGAGAGATTGTGGGGTCGAAGTCTTGTAGGAAGAAATCCAAGATGGAGATGCTCTGTTCCTACAATTCATAATAAACGAACGATTTCCCACTGTGATGAAGCAGGTTTTGCAACAGCTGTGGTTTCCAATGCAGGTGACAGATCAGTCGAACGAGCTGGCGGAGGATCGGAGAGAACCAACGATACCAGGTGTTGATTCTCATGGTAACAGCCCGAAGCATTCGGTCTAGAATTTGGTCTAGAATGGGGGCTTGAATGAGTTTGATGTTATTGTGGTGAAGAAACATGTTGGCAAGGGCAAAAATATATAAAAAGGTAAGAGTATATGGTACTACTCGAGTAGCTAGGTAGGTATTTCAACAGTGCCATGTGACTTTACCCCGTTCAAGATCTCAATGGGCAGTCTAAAAATAAAATACTAGGTAAAGCCCGGAACATAGCCTGGCCTGAACCGACCCTATACCCGTCTGAGCTTAATGACTCTTAAAATATACTCACGTGATGTCTCATTGGCCAAGCCTCCAACACTTTTCTTCCAACAAAGGTATCAAAGCATCTCTCTCCATGAATATAACAACTCAGAGTATCATTACCAACATGAACCAACAACGTCCCGCACATAAATACCATGTTTATTTTGGTTCTTGTCGGATCATTGTTGCATAGTGCTTTGCTTTGCTTTGCATCGTATTCTTGATCCCTAGGACACTCCAACCGTTGGAAACATCATATTTGTCTGCTTGTTCGTCATGCCAAGTAACTTCAAGTTCGAAAGAGCACTGTAGGATTGATATAGCCTCAGAGTTAGGAGTCTTTGATCATATATGCTTTCCTCTTCATCTCCTCAACCTTTGCTTTTCACATAAAAACAATGATTAGGTAGCAAGCTTACCTCCAATTATAGAAACATGTATCCTCCAAGCCCGCAAGCGCCGGTGCGCGTAGATCCTTCGACTCCCACAACGAGGGTCTGAGGATGGGCTGACACTATTCTTGGCACTTCCTCATAAAATCACCACGCCTCCCTGGAAATTAGAGTTGTACTCTGGTGGTTCAATCTCTTTGCTCTTATCCTACTGGCCTTTTTTACACAGATCTTAACTGTCTTGATTACGTTGCTATACACCCTTGTTTATCGATTTCTCCACAATCCTTATACCCTTAACCCAAATTGGTTCTTCTTTTAATTTTCTAGAATGTTTCATTCATTTGCTTACAATGACACTCCACAAGCCCTGAATCTCTCTTCCGAATGGCTCTGCTGGTGCATGCTTTGGGCTGGTATCAAAGTCTATTCGTTTTTTTCTCGGAAGAAAATATCACGTGTCCGAGGAGATGATATTGAAGAGGAATCAACAAGCCTTGCATTCTTTATTGTTACATCTAGTGTCTGTGCATCAATTGTAGAGGTTAATTGGATACTGGTTTGTCATTCATTATTGTTTTCTAGTTGTTACTCGAGTCTAATACTTCCCGCAGCCATTTCTTACTCCAGCACTCTACTTAGTCTCGAGAAATAATTATGTCGATAATCATGTGCTACCTAGCAATTCCAAATCCGAGAGATCAGAGTATCCAGAGAACTACAGCTACCATATGATTTTCTACATCCTTGTCGCCATCTCAACCAGTGTTTTATTTCTCCCCTCATCATCAAGCCCTGTCACTATTGGTCTTGGTCTCATTTTTCTCATCTGTCAGACGGCTATCTATTGGCGTTTGAGCCTTTCCCAAACTGTGGATGCTGAAGTACAGTCCCCATGTCAAATCTTTCTCAATCTTGAAGGAACATGCTGCTGGGTAGTTTGCTTCCTCACTATTATCCTCCTGGCTTCACAACAACAACCTCCTGAGATCCTCAGTCTCTCGGTCTACAGTATTCTCAAAGCTTTGCTATGGGTTGCTGTAATATTTCTTGTGAGTTTACATTGATTTTGATAAACCACCGTTCCTCGTACCAATAGTCGTCGTCACTAACACTAAATAGTGCAAGGAAGGTCACGTCTGCAGCTTGACTCTCATGTCTACCTTTGGGCTATCTACCTTATACATACACGTCATTCCTTCCCTAGCTCTCGCCACGCTATCATGTCTTTGTGCTCTTCTAATCCTAGCACAAATCATATCGACCTTGCCTCGCAAATGTTCTACACGCGTTGTTATAGCCCTCTTCGCTACTTTCCCCGTAGTTACACTTATCTTCCGTTTTGGAATTTCCGAGACAGTGGAGGCATTTTCCGAATTAATGCATGGATCATTTTTTCAGACTAGCTGCGCGACTAACGAAGACGTTGTGAGGAATTCTATCGACATCGCTCAAGCAGTGATGGATGAGCCGTCTCGACTCGTAGCAGAATTTGGACCCAGAAAAGATCCAAAGCCATGGCTAGATGCTATTTGGTGTTCGCGAAGTCATGCGCAGATTCAAACCCTGTGACTGTCGAGCCACGATAGCATTTGTACACTATTTTCATTTCTTTATGTACATGTACAATATTCTGTACAAACACGAATCATCATAGATCATAGATGGCTACACAGTTATACTTGAAGCACTTTTCGTTGGGAAGGATCAAATATCACAAGGGATTTATATCAGGATTCCCAACAGTACGATGGGTTCCCACAATTACAAGGACCTTAACCATTGAATTTTTTCAAAAGTTGAGATCATGTTGAATCTCCAAATTTAAATGAACATTATACTGTTGTTGAACATCAATTGGGTTTCGAGTAGTAGGGAATTTGTGATCTTCGAAACCTTTTCACATCAAGTTGGTGCTCCAGACCGCAACGGGCACCCAGATGCACATTTCCATTACACATGTCAAAACCTCTTTTATGTTGTACCCTCGGCACATTTTTTCCGATCCCTAACCCGGAATATATTATTCCCTGCTCCCACGCATCTCTACGAGTAAAATTTTACGACTTCTTTTTTACTTTCGCCCCCCCAAAAAAGCCCCCATTCCCTAATGCAGGTACGAATTTGTACCTGACTGAATCCTTCTCGCTTATTCCCAAATCCCATAGCTTGCTTGGTTTGAAAGTTAGTTAGCTAGCCTACTAAGACATATGATATGCACACCCTATCACACTCCATATTACTACTTATGGTCCAAGGATTCGAATTACGAGATTAGATACATATCTAATTACTCAGTCATGTATCTAGGAAGATACATAGATTTAAATACATCAATCGATATTCGGAAGGCGGTGTGGTCTGATTTTTCGACTTTTTTATTTTATACTCTAATTGAAGGATGGAGTTGGAGTTGATATCGACCCCCAAAAATTCATTCCTTCAGAAGCGAAGGCCATAGTATAACGTGTATGTAATCTTATGTCAATCTCAAACTTTGAGCCTTCAAGTCAGTCGCGGCAAAGCAGCTTGGAGAAGTAAGGCAGTGTAGTGTGATCGTACGACCTGAACGTTCGAAGGGTTCGGACGGACGAGGGAGTACAAATGTTTCACGGCGCATGGTTTCGCGTCTGTATTGCAGTGCATATGCGAGACCTGCATGCATGCATGTAATGGAGATTATGTAATGGAGTGGAAGGAAGGTTTAGTTCGTAAATTTTCTCCGCCTGTCGATATGTTACTATGTTAGGTGTGAGGAAAGATTCTATCGATTTCAAGATCCGTCGGGGTATTGTCAGTGTTCCTTCGATACTGTAGTATCCTATCGTGTGTTATTGAAAGTAAGCGCGAAATATTCTGTGCTGGATACACCAAATTATTATATGATTGGATTTTAGGTATTAATCCGATTAATTATATGCGGATATATCACGAGATGCGATTTTGTCGCTGTAAGGGATCTACTAACAATATAGTCGTACAAGCGCCTCGGCTCATACTGATGTGGTACGCTTATCGAATTTCAATCGAAGTTGTGTTGGGAGTTATTATGTAGACAAGGGGGCTTCTTGAAGTTGTATGTACGTACGCTGTTTTATGTGCATGCTGGATGAATGGTGAAGGGAGGGGATATGGGGTTTGTGTTAAGGTGTGGGTGGGTATAATGTGTTAAGGGTATAACATGAATTGCGCCCCGTGTTTGCCGGGAATTATGAGGAAAAGGGATTAAAAGAGACGTCTGCGAGAGCCTAGGACAATACTTGCCTGGTCAAGCGGGTCATCACGTGCCTCCATAAGGTACCTCCAATCTTTTCTGAGATTTTGATGCATCCTTAGTAGCGGCTAGAGTATAAGTTTCCAAGTGGGAATTTGCGCATGCGCACTCA